>NW_024386005.1:0-284737 GCF_016835505.1 Polypterus senegalus | reverse complement strand
TTAAATTTCTTTTTTTCGCCGGCACGGGTATTTCTATATATATATTATTATATATATATATATATATAGATATATAGAATATGGCACCGGCCACGCCCCAGGAGGCCCAGAGGAGGCTTGTTCCCCGGGGCCCCGGTTACACTGGTGGCTTCGGTGGGGGGCATGGAACCCCAAAGCCTTAGCCAATGGCCACTGCCGGGCGGCGCCCACTTCCAGACCATCATTCGCCACATCCGCCGAGGCAGGAGCCCGCCGACGCAGGAGGACCGGGGGAGGGCTCGCTCCCACCAGACCACGAGGGGTGTCCGCCCGGGTTTAAATGCTTGGGGCCTTTGGTAGGAGCATGGAGCCCAGCCCCTTAGGGGCCTGGCCACCGCCGGTGGCCCGCTGCCGACAGCCTGGAGCCCAGCATTTGCACACCAGGAAGTGCTGGGGAAGACGACAGGGTACCCGAGGCCCGGTGCGCAGCTGGCACCCGGGCCACACAGGGCCCCCTCCAGTCATTGGCCAGAGTCGAGGAAGCAAGACGGAGCTGGAGGAGGACGGGAGGGCCAGGAGAATGGCAAAGGGCTGTGTGACCGGGACTTTGGGAATTGGCTGGAGGCACTGGGGTTGTGAGTGCATGAACATTGTAAAATAGTGTAAATAAGCGGTGTGTTGGGTGAAACGATTCCGTCTCGTGTCCGGGCCCCCGCTCAATGATATGACAGCAACACTCATATCAATGACAAAACAATTACATTGACAATCATGTTACGTTATTTAAAAATTTTTCTTTCTTTTTCAAAATTCTTTAACATACTTTCGCCAGGTTGTGTATTCTAAGTTATTAATTGAATTGAAAGTGCAGCAAACTGAAAATTATATTCAAGAAAAAAAAGAAACATAAGTATTTATTGGCCTGCTAAGAAAATTTAAAAAAGAATAAATTGGTGTAATTGTGTAGTTTTTTCTTCCTTTTAAGAATCAAGCTTCAAAACGGTGGGCCCTTTGCATGACTGCTGTTCTTTTTATTCTTTTGTAGCTGTTCCTCCACACCCCCACCTGTGTTGAGGCCTGCTTTGTACCTCATATTCTACAAAGAACAGGTAAGACTGGGCATCCAGTGGACTTTAAAGAGGCAGCCAACCTGCTGAGCAAGTCATTTAACCTTTTTAGTCCTCCAACTCTAAACTACATATCAACGTCATACTGTGAAGGTCCCAATAAAGTGCCTTAGGATGGAAACCAATAATAAGAAAAGCTGCTAAATAAAATAAAATGGTTGTTTGGTTTTTAAAAGATTAGCTGATTGCATCAAGAAGAATACATTGGCATGGTAGAGAGGCGCTTTTTGTTTTATGTTATGTCCAAAATACACAGCATTTGACTGGATCGATTCCTGCCCGTAACAGCTGTTTTGTGTTGCGGATGGGTTCTCCTCGGCACAAGACAAGTCCTCCACAAGCTTCCTGTATTCACTCTTTCCATTATTAATGCAGTCTGTGATGGAGGAATCATCTGAAATGTCTGTAGGTGACAAGTGCTGGTGTCAAATGGAAGTCTGTTGTGAAGACAGGAACAGGACAGGGAGCAGATTCACTGTTAAAACATTAGAACTTTGAAGGACAGTACAATTATTGCAGGCCCTTTAAAAACCAAAAAATTAACAAAAGGTAAAAGATACAATTTTGACATCTCTTGACTTGGAAACTTCTGCCCATGAAAGATATTTTCAGAAGCACTTGGGTTATTTGCCCCCATTTTAAGTATGTGATATCACTTTATTGGTTTGACTAATTTTGAATTCCCTTTGCAGTTTACTTTGTTTCACCTATGTTAAAATCTTGTGAAGCTCTATTCTGTCATTTGATTTGAGGACCCGCTTTAAAAAATCTTTGTGATATTTATTTTCCTTTTGTGCTTTTTCAGGCGATATCGAATGCCAATGATACAGGGTCCTCCTCCCCCCGATGGGGCACCCCAGCCCCGACCCACCACCCCCCCCCATAATGGTGGGACCCTACCGGGTCACCTCCACATCACATGGGCCACATGAACCTTTGACTCCGGTAAAGTTTAAACTTTATATGTCCTCTTGAGGACCTCTTTAAAAGTAACTTGAAAAATCTAAACTGAAAAATTTCCCTTTAATTACAGATCAGTTTTGGGCAAAAATGTCACTAGATAAGAGGACTGCATATGATTTGAGATCCTTTTATGCTTTTTAAGTCTCTGCTTTCTTATTGTAGCCAGTTTTAAAAGTTAAATATTTGCTGGAATGTTGTTGTCTAATTTTTGAATAACCTAAATTACGCTGCTTCTGCACCTGTAGAATATTTAGCAAATGTGCGCTCTCAAAGTGGACGTTTTCATTCCTTTCTCAGGCAGATCGGACCGATGCCCCCAATGGTTCCTGTTCCCAGGCCAGTGGTGCAGCCTCCACCAAAGCTCACACCAACGGGTAATCCAGGTGGCTCCCACCGTGATACAGCCCCAGCTCAAGAAGAAAATGGAGCCCTCGCGATCCCAACACACAGAACACTACTGGTAGGTTGCAGATGGTCTACAATGGTAGATGATTAAAGCTAATAAAAAGCACTTTCTAGAATGTATTTTCCTGTGATGTTTGTTTTAGGATCAGCTGGCGCCCCGTTGTAGAACAGGCACTGCAGCCATAACAACAAATGCCATGCTAATGGAAGAAAATGACTCGTCAGCAGGTTTGGGTGATTGGCCCCAGTATGCCCGAGCTGGAGCGCCACATGCCGAGGTAAGAGGACATTTGGGGAAAGATGTTAAATGTTTTTGCCTTCTTTCTTGTTAAGTAAACTCTATCATTAATTATCTCCCAAGATTGATAACTGCTGCTCTTTAAATCTCTTGAGAAATCAGGTACCTGTAAGGTAAGTTTTGGAAGGTGAGGTGTTGTTCCATTTAAAGGATATTTGCAGTTC
Source organism: Polypterus senegalus (assembly GCF_016835505.1). Lineage (NCBI taxonomy): Eukaryota > Metazoa > Chordata > Cladistia > Polypteriformes > Polypteridae > Polypterus > Polypterus senegalus. The sequence continues at coordinate 281,801 of NW_024386005.1, read as the reverse complement.
TGCTTGTTGGGGGTCTTTCATTCCTCCAACCCTTCATCAACTTCTATATGGAGAAAATTGATGATAAGGTTTTGATTTATGGAGTTCCTCAGAGAGCTTGCACTAATAAAGAATTAAGTAATAGTAAATCATTGTTTAATGAAACAATATTTTTACAAAAAATACAAGTTTTGAGTTAAATTATAATAAAAATGAATACTTTAAATTATTCTTTTCACAAAGATGCTCAAAAAACTAATCTCAATCCATGATAATGTACCACAAAAGGCATACATAACACTTTTTGAAAGTTGAACCCATTTATTTCCTTGAAAGTTTGGGTACTTATAGACATATAACACAGAAACTCGAATCCAGATCATTTTCCACAACTTTCAAATGACATCATACTGATATTCTGTTTTGAATTGTGATTTAGTAGAATGTCGTTCAAAAAGTGTAGATTTGATGTCCAGTACAGAAAGCAACTGTCAAAAGAGGTGTTGATTGATTGATGACTTTAGCCCGCCCCAAATATGATTAACTATTTTAAGCCCCACCCCAAATATGAAAATATGATTTATGAAAATATAAAAATATGAAAATATAATTTATGTAAATATGAAAATATGAGCATATACAAATATGAAACTGTAAAAGTATGAAAATGTATTTATCTATAATAATAAAGGCAAAGCCCCTCACTCACTCACTCACTCACTCATCACTAATTCTCCAACTTCCCATGTAGGTAGAAGGCTGACCCCATCTTAACGAATTTGGTAGGTGGCTTCCCTCGCTAACCAAAACCGATATGCGATTCTATTTCGGTGGTATGCGCCCACTGTCGGCCGCCATATTGAATTTTCCAAACGTCACTAATTCTCCAACTTCCGTGTAGGTAGAAGGCTGAAATTTGGAAGGCTCATTCCTTACAGCTTACTTACAAAAGGTAAGCAGGTTTCATTTCGAATTCTAACGCTAACAGTCATAACGGTCAACAACGTCCGCATGTTGAACTTTCTTATTTATGGCCCCATCTTCACGAAATTTGGTAGGCGGCTTCCCAGTGCTAACGAAACCAATGTATCGTACTTATTTCAGTGGTATGCGCCACTGTCGGCCTATATTGAACTTTTCAACAGTCTTTGTTACTTATAGGCCCATCTTCAAGAAATTTGTACCGGGTTCCCAACGCTTCTGAATCTTACTTACGATATATATACATCCATAGCCTGCACCTCGGTCACCACGTTGTTGGCTGCCGCCTATAAGGCCATCCGCTCGCTCCGGTCTCTACATTCCCTTTCTTGCTTCGCCACGGATTCACGCCTCTGCTGATAACTACAGCCTTTTTATTTAATCCACGGCTTCTCCGCTGTTTTATTGTTTGTTTATTACAATTATAGTTATTCTGTAGGTATTTTTACACTTCCTTTACATTGCTCAGGTACCCATTTCCTTTATCATTCCAACCCCCATTACCATGTCTATCGAGGTGATCACCATCGATCAAAGAACTGTCACTTACTGAGTGGTTTCCATGCCGAGATGGCACCTACCTTTTCCATTCTCTTTGTTACATATTGCACGCCATATCAGGCTCACTCTGATATCGGAGGAACATTCTGTCCTGTATTGAATGACTGGGACAGGTTCAAGGTGTGGACTGATGACTACAGGAGATAATTAGACTCACAGGAGCTAGAAGTAGAAATGCTTAAGCCCTTCACCTATGGATCTGCATGTGAGTTGATGGCTGCCGCTGAATTGTTTGGTTTCGCTTTCAAGTGTACCGAAATGGCCAAATATTTTACACCTTTGGACAACTGCCAATGCCTCTTAAACATCTTAGATTGACAGGTGACGATTTCAGTAGTGGACACTTTGATGTTTATGAATGTTTAAACTCTCAAAGCTGATGTGATTTTATCAATGAAACCGGTTGTGTGCTTAACCATTGACAGATGCAATGTCTCTTCAACACAAGTCCTACAAATACTGTCGTAATTGAAACAAACCATGAAACTCAAACCGATTATGACAGCAGAATCCAAGCTGTGAGATTTCAGACAAGATTACTGTTCACATGGCCAACTGTATGCGTTACATGCTCAAGTAAGCTCAGCGCACAGCTTCGCTATATACAACCGGAGGCAAACTGACAACATGTATCAAGAGATCCTAACAAATAATTATTGGTATATTTTCCTCAGCTTAAAAGTTGTAATTTCTTCTATAAACTTTTTAAGGCATTTGCACTGCAAAGTATTTTATATATATATATATATATATATATATATATATATATATATATATAGATATAGATATAGATATAGATATAGATATAGATATAGATATAGATATAGATATAGTATGGGATAGATATGAAAAGATGATGTGTGTGTGTGTATGTTATATATATATATATAGTTTAGATACTGTATATATAATGTGTGTGTGTGTATGTATATATATATATTTTATATATATATATATATATATATAATATATATATGACAGCAACACTCATAACAGTGACAAAAAAAACCATTGACAATCATGTTACATTATTTTCAAGATGTTTCTTTTCTTTCATTACCTTTAACACATATCTCAATGGAGGGGATTTTGTAAGTAAGCTATAAACTTAGGACACGGGTTTATTTTTTTAAACACTAGGTTCAAAATAATATTAAGAATTAAATATAAATTTATCTTTCAGTCATAGCATGTCTTGTGTAACTCCAAAATATTCATAACCCAGGGTTATAAAACCACCCCAAAATCCTCATTTTATAAACTGATTAAAATAAATGTTCATTTGTTCATAGCTATTTATGTGCAACTTTCTAAAACTCACACAGTCGGTTTCATTTTTAAAAACTTAATTAAAAAATAATAGTATGAAAATAATTATCATTTATCTTCCTTTTACGCGAATTTTTGGGAACTTTCTAAATACAAAATAAATATTCATTTCTCATGCCTGTGTGTATCTTTTAAATTTCATACGCATAGTTATTCTCACCCAATTCAAAACATTTAACGCTAAAACGCATGCCAATTGTTTTAACCCTTTAGCAATTTTAATTACATTCTCAGAGGTAGTTGCTGCGACGCACCCATAAGAAGAGCGCTTTCGAGCTTTATGATGAGCCCCGGGCATAACGCTAAAAATGCATACCTAGGGCCCTCATGTAACCCCATGAAACTCGCACTATAACATGGCGAAGCACAAAGCGAAATGTTTTACGCACAGAAAATCCAGATGCAGGAATCTGTGCGATCTAACTTCCACGCTTCTTCTGCTCCATAAATGCTGATCAGCGTGAAAAGTAACGCCCACACGCATTATTAACACCCAAATCCTCCCAGAATTATTTTATTTGAATATGCAAATAAATATAAATCGCTTAGTAGCCCCTTTCTGGAAAAGACAATGGAAAGCACGGGAAACAAAAGAATTTAAGAATCCCAGTGAAGAAAGGGAAAAAACATACTATTTGTTCAAATAAATGTGGAATAATCAAAAAAAGGAAGTTGATCGTGAAGCGCGGTTGGAGAAACTTGAAAGCTCACATTCACAAAGTGCACAGTGCCGGAAATAAAAAAGTCACATATGGGAAAATCGCCCGTGGAAAGCCGAAGTGTAAGCCCACTGTCTGAGGTCCCTATGAAAGCTTATTAGGTACAAAAAAAAGGCACGGTGGGAAAAAGCACAAGTAATTCAATCTCGGACATTTACTTTAATCAGTAGTTTATTTTGTCATTAAAGTAGAACATCATAAAATTCATCTTAAAATCGCTAATTAACCAGTTTCTCAAATCACATCGTAATTAAAGTAGCACGTTAAATGCTTTGTTTTGTATTTGATCTTCTACTGTATGTGCTCTGTGTGTGTGAATCACTACTTGCTTCTTAAACCGGCTCTTCCTCCAACTGGACACAGAATCCATTAATCTGTGATATTACAGCTCTCTGAATAATTAAAATACTGAGATGTATGCGGATGTCATTTTCATGAGATAGGAGTTAAAAGCACGTTATTAAACATGTTTCACTGATGAAATAATTTATTGCAGCACTGTTTATCTTTCTGTTTTATATTCAATATATATTGGCGTAGCTCACTGCAGTCAGTGCTTTTCTTTCCCAAGTAACGATCGCCATACAATCAGCTCTGTAATAGACGTTAAGTCATCTGTAAGCTTATCGCCGATTCTTCAAAACGTTTAAGGAACATTGAAATATCTTCATAGTACATGTTTAATTATTCTATCCTTCATGCCAGTCCCAGTGAAGAATATAGATTATTTAAATGAAGTTAAAGTTTTATGTGTATAATTTAACAAACATATTTTGCTGCATTTCATCTTAATAATGATATCGTCATCATATGTAAATCTATTTATAAAGTGGCTCAGGTTATGCGATATTATAACTGTAGTGCAAGTTTACAGTGAGGTGATTGTACTTATAAGTCCTAACAGTTCTACAAGGAGCACTTGATTAGCTGCATTTAAAGTTCTTGGGATTAAACTGTTTGAACCGCGAGGTCCGTACAGGAAAGGCTTTGAACGCTTTTGCCGTGGCAGAGACAGTGTGTGCTTAATGCGTATACCCATTCTCTTCCGATCAGCTGTGCTGTGATTCACACTCAGATACAGTGATATAAATACTCCGAGTGGTGCAGGTGAGAAAATATTGAAAAGATGATCCATGTGGCAACTCTAACGGGAGACTGAAAGAAGTAGAAGGAGAAGTGAGGTAACAACACTAAAGCAGTTATGGTATTTGGAATACTATGGTGTTCCTGACCATTATATTGTTACAAGTTAATTACAATCAGATGCATTCCCTAATAAACAATTGGGGTTTAGTTTCGTGTTTTTTTGGCAGCGTAAAAGAAAATAAGGGAAGTAACACAGGAACAGTAGCACTGCTTTGGGGGCTGGATCCCCGGATTTTGCAAAACCGGGCTGAGAACTTGTTTTTGGACAAGGCATGGGGTTACCATGGAAGAAGGGGTGGCTTTTACCCGCCAAGTGAAAGGTTTTTATACATCACGATTTAAACGGGGAAAAAAGTTCTTCCCCAAACATTTCTTGCGTCCGCACCATTTTACATGGGGCCCCCCTGGTTTTTTTAAGCTTTATCAATAAACAACCAGCCCTTTTTCCCAAAAATTTAAAATGTCCCCACGGGTGGGCCCCGGAATTTTTCATGGTATAAATTAAAAATTCTTTCAAATTTTAAAAAGCGTTTTTCTATTTTTATACCCCAAAAAGAAAAATTTTATTCTCCCCCCGAATCAAAGAAATTTAAAAAATATCCCACTCCTTCTGTTTTTTACTAAAATTCTTAACCCACAAACTGTTTTTAAAAGCTAAAAAAGGAAAAAAAGGGGCTTTTTCATTCCTATGGTCTAAGAACAAAGTTATTAAATGAAAATTTTTTTTCCACAAAGACTCTCTCTTATATTCACAATGATTTTTAAAACCTCATAAAAAAAAAATTTTTAAAAATGGTTCAAAAGCTGTCTATGGAACTTGATGAAAAGTTGTCTATATCGAGGGAAAAAAACCGCTTTTTTGCATTTGGGTTAATTAAATTAAAATTTTTTACTTAAATTTTCCCGTGGCGATGAAAAAGCATTTCCCCGTTTTAAAGCGTCTCCCTTAAACGCGGCAACCTCCCCAGTAAAACAAAAAAGTTTTTTGCTTAAATGTGAACCTTACGGTGGCGTTTGAATGGGACTTCTTTGGGGCTAAAAAGGGAAGCCCCTTTAACCCCGGAACATCAAAACTTCGGCACCTATGAGTTTTTCTGACAAATGTCCTGCATTTTTTATCCCCCTTTTTTCCCAAAAGGGCGTTAAAAGACCCCCTATGTGCTACATAAAGTGTTCTCCCATTGAGTGTTACTCAATAAACAAACAAAGCTTTTCCAAGTGTCCCCAAAGAGCTTTCCATAAGGTAGGCTTTTTAAAATTTTTCTTCCAAAATTTGGCTGGCATGGAAAAAAATACTTTTGGGTTGGGGTAAAGTGTGGATTATGAAATATGTGCTTTAAAACGATTTTCCAAACTGTTGGAAAATATTTTTTTTTATAAACCCGGGCTTTCAAACCCAGATATTTAAAAAGCGGCGAAACTTTCTCCGGGCCGGCCTCCCCCAAATTGATTTCTCCCAAATAAAAACTGTCCCCCAAATAAATCCCGGGGGGTTTTTAAAATAAATTATTTTTTTCAGAAGGCTGTTAAAAAATTGAGTCAGATCTTTTTTTGGCCCCGTATTTTTAAATTTTAAATTTTTTCCCGAGACCCCCTAGATTTAATGTTTTTTGGTTTTTTAAAACTTATTACTTTTAAAATTTCCCCCTTTTTCATCCCAAAATTTTTTTAGCCCTTTTTTTAAATAAATCAAAATGTTGTTTTAAAAAGGACCCCCTTTTTAAAACTTTTAATGTCAAAAGTATTACAAACTTTTTTATTTTTTAAACCTTAAAGAGCTTTCCCGGGTGATTACTTTTAATGTAATTGTCTTTTGCATTTAAAAACCTGGTCTTTTATTTTTTAAAGAGGGTGAACTGTTTGATTCTTTAAATCTAACTAGTTCTGGGGGAAAAATTTAATAGGCCCCCCAAATTGTCTTTTTGAGAATAAAAATCCTGCCTCAAAAAAGCCCCCAAAAAGAAAATTCACTTTAAACTGAGGGTTGGTGTGTTTGTGGGGAAGAAAATAAGGCGTTGGGGTTAAATTTTGTATTTTTTAGCAGAATATTTTCGGAAAATTTTTAGTATTGCTTTTTTTTCAAAACCAGCCTCTCAAAAAATTTTACTGACTAAAGATACTTGGGGGGTTCCCCGCCTTTTTGCATCACCCCGGACTTCTCACCCAAAAAAGTGGGGAATCTGAAAGTTTTGGGACCCCATGCTAAGGCTGCTAAAGGCCCCCAAGGCTGAAATAAAAAGCAGTGCTGTTATTTTTCAAAGTGCATTACGGCCCTTTTTTTTCCCTTCTCGGATTCATTAAAAGGGGTTATTTTTTTGTAGGGAAATTTTTTAAAAAACTTGTTCCCCAAATAATGTCGGGAAAAGTCCCGTGAGGTTTAAACCTGGGGCCGATTCTCAAAATGCTGGTTTTTGCATGACAGGGCCCGAATGAATTTTGTTATTCTATTGGCCCCAAAAGTATTTTCCTACCACCCCGATTTTTTTTTTTAAAAATTGGAATATTTTAAATTTGGGCAAAATCAAAACGTTCCAAATAAATAATAAAATTAGAAACCATGAGAGTTCCTTCACCTGTTACCCCCCCAATGCATTTTCCCAAGCTTGACAGCAATTTAGAAGCCCTAAGTCCAATAGCCATCCGAGATGAAATGCAAACAAAAAAAAAACTTTTTGAAAGGGTTCAGCGGTCTTTAAACAGAATGTGAATGCTAAAAAGCGGGTCATTTTTTAACAAACATGCCGGGTTTGTAAATGTCCCCCCTCACAGAAAGGGCCCAAATCGGTCGGTTACTCCCTTGGCCCCATCTGCTACTTCTGCCCCAAGTCTCCTCTGTTTCTGCCCCCAAGCCCTTTTGGGGCCCTCTGCAATCTTCCCCCCCTTCGGGACCCTCTGCTTCCCCAGTTTTAACACCTCAAATTTAGTTTTCCCCCCCTTTTTTCTACCCCCTCTGTCTCTTTTTTTTTCCCATTACCCCTTTCTGCTCCCAAAACCCGTCTACTTTAGTATCCCCCTGTGCCCCCTCTGTTCCAGTCCCTGTAGCCCCCCTTCTGCTCCCTCTTTTCCCAGTCTGCCTCTGTGCCCCTCTGTCCGTCCCCTGCCCCCTTTTCAGTTCCTGTGGCTAACCTTTCCCCCCCTTTTTCCAGTCTTGCCCTCTGTTTCAGTCCTGCTTCCTCACCCCCATTTCCCTTTCCCCCCTTCCCATTTCTTAAAGTACCCCCGGGTAGTTTGGGGTTAAAAACCTTCACCCTGTCCTTTAGGCAGGGGGGGGCCCCTCCTGTCTCTAGTAATGACATTTAAAGGGGTTTTTCCCGGAATGGGGTAAAATTTTTTTTAACCCCACTGAAATAAGACCCCCCTTTAAAATTTCCCCGATGCCTATGAACTGGGAGTCTTACGAGGAGGTTTTTAACAGTATTCATGAGGCTTTAAAAAAATTTTCTGGATAGTTTTCGGAACTTTAAATCTGCAAAGATTTGTACAGCAAAAATTGCGTGCTGATTCTACCTATGGTTTTTATACGTTGACTGGCTCTAATTTTAAATTTTTGGGGTTTTTTTAAATGAAGGGAATCTTCTTCAGAGTCATGGGGAGAGTGTCTGGCTGATGAGTCTCTGATACTAGTCACTCAGATTTTTATTTCCCCCTGGGGGGGGCCCCCTGGCCCCCGGGGTATCATTTCTACTCAACCTTTAAAAAATAGTTAAAAAAAAAAAATTTTAATTATTTTTTTTAATTCGGGGAATCAGCTCTTTTTTTGCCTTTTTGGGGCGGCCTAATGGATGACTTTTCAGGCAAACCCCCAAGCTTTGGTAAAATTATAAACAAACGGGGGCTGGATTATCTAAACTAAAAAGTGCCCTTTTTTGGGATCTGAAATAAAACCCTGAAAACTTGCTGGGAAAATTAAAAATTTTTGGGCCTTTTTTTTAAGGTGTCAAAGTGAAAAATTTTAAAAAATTTAAGGCCCCGAGGTAGAAACCCCAAAACCTTTTTTTATGTTTTCCCGAAACCATTCCCTTTTTGGTATTTTAAATTTTAAAAAGGGGTTTTCTGGGGGTAAAAATCTTGTGTGATTACTGTTACACAAGCTCCACCCCAAATCCTTACCCAAATCGTTGTAAAAGGCCTTTTGCCATGTGTGTTTCCCCCCCGATGCCGTCCGATCCCTAAAGAACTTGTCAAGTGTGGTGTTTTTACCCTTTTTCTTGGTCCCAATTTTTTTTTATTCAGCACCCGATTCCTAAATTTAAGCAAGCCCAAACAATATGGGGGGGCCCCCGGGACCTGCAAAAATGTGTCCCTGTGTTAAAAAAACTTACCCCCAGTGAATGCGCCTAAAAAACCCCATAAAAAATGGAAAAAAATCCCGTGTTTGAAAAAGCAAAATTGAAAATGATGGAAAACCACCCAGTGCTTTATAGAAACCTTGAAATCTGAGGATAAAATTTGGGAAATAAAATTATTTTTTTTGTTTTTTGGGTGGAAAAGAAATGGGGTGCACTTTTCCCTAATTACTTATACTGTTGTCCTTACGGGGGTAAATCCTGGTTCTGGGTGGGTAAAGATTGTGACAACAGTTCTTTGCCAAAATCCCGTCGCCCCAAGTATCATGGCTATACCTTCATAGCCCCCACAATTAAAAAGGTTCGAGGGGTACTTTTTAATGAATTATCTGCTTGAAAATGGTGTGAACCCGTGTTACCACTAAAGGGAAATAAGCTGATGTGTTTCACAGATGATGTGGTTATAAATTACTTTTTTATAGATTTTTTTTAAATTTTTTAACCCAATGAAATTGAGTGCCATGCCAAAAGGGCCTGGGGGTTTGGAAGCAAAAAAAGGTTATTTCCCGATTTTTTTCCGGCCTGAAAATCAAATTATATCGGCCCCTACCCAAACCCCAAATACCCGGTGTTCAGAGCATAAACCAAAAAAAAGGAAAAATTTTTACACCTGGTATGACAGGGTAAAACAATTGGTTTTTTTTTTAATTTTTAAAAGGGGGGAGATGGCTTTTTTTGTAACGATCCGAAATTTTTTAGAACAGCGTGCATTAAATTCGACGAGGTCATAAAAAGGTGAACCTTTGGGCCCGTTTCAATGCATGACCCTGGCATCTCTATGTATGGCCATGTACGGGCAAAACTGCATCCCCTCAAAGTCTGAAAGGTATAATTCCTTCTGACCATTACAGTAGTAGTCAGAAAAACTATTAATCACCCTATTCAATGGTTATTTATCTCTGTGAAACAGAAAAAAAAACATTCAAAAACCAAACCGGGAAAGTAAAAAAAGGGCCCCTTTTTATCTTGGGCTATCCCGTGGGGTTAAAAAAGGTGTTCGTGCCCTTTTGGGGTTTCCCTTTGTTTTATACGGCTGCCCAGAATGTTATGATTTAAACAAAACCCAAATCAACCCGGTATGTTGTGCGGCCATGTATAAAAAGTTTATGAGAAAAGTTGGAAATGCTTAGGAAAAAATTTAAATTTAAATTTCTTGCGTGCTCGGGGAGCATTTTTGGGGAAAGAGTTTTAAAAAAAACAAGACCTCAGGCTACAGGTTTCTTAAAACACTGTGATTTCCCTAAACGTATAAAAAACCGGGGGTGGATGTTGGTTGGGCGTACCGCGCCAGGGGGAATTGTACCAAAAGGGGGTTGGGGAACAATTCACTATTAAAAAAAATTTCCAAAAGTTTTGTCCCCTTTGGTGAATAAAAAAAAATGCCGGGTTGGTCACCCCACTATCTTTTTTCCCGGCGGTTTGGGGGATCTCAGGCATTTTTGGTTTAAATTCCAAAATCCGCCCCCCGGGGTGGTCTCAATTTTCCAGCCCTTGCCTCTCGGGTTTTTCTTGGGGAAATTAATTTTTCCCCCTCTTTTCGAAATTGGGAACAAACTCAGGTAATGGACTGTCGTCACACAGGGGAAAAGAAATTTTAAACCCGGTTATTTGGTGCAATTTGGAAATACAAAGGCCATTGAAAAAATTTAAAAAGGTTTCAAAGTACCCGGGGATTTGGCATTCGGCTTACTTCTGAGTTATTCAAAAGATTATATCAAGCTTCATCTAAAAAGGCAAGCAAGGAGGCCTGGGGCCCTACCCCTGCCTGGTGTTGGATAGGGCTTCCTTTTTCCCGTTATTTTTTTTAGATTATTTAGAAGGAAGGTGTAAAATTGGACCGTTTCTCCGAAAATCAACCGGGAGACAGTTTTTCAAAGTTGTTTTAAAATTCTCTTTGGGGGTAAATTTGGGAAAAAAACCTCTCCATCTCACTCCCAAGCGGCCCAAGGGGGTGAAATTTTTTGCAATTTTTTTCCCAAACGGTATAATGTTTCTTATTTTGAATTTTGGGTAGGATTGCCCCAAATACAATGGAAATGCCCCCGATAAAAAGTATCCCCTCCCCTGGTAGCTTTAAAACGTTGTCATTGCTGTTTTCACCACTGCCTATGTCGGAAAAAGGGAGTTTTCGATTTACTGGACAGTCTGGGAGAAAGGGTGTTGTACCCGACCCCAAACGGTCTTTTTACTTCTCAGCCTGGTCAATTTTTTCCCTCCTCTGGGTGACTATTTGGAGGTTTCCCCCAGTGAGTTAAATCCTGGTTTTTTTATATTCGAATTTGTTTCCCAGGGGGCCCAAAGGGCGACCCCGGGTAAAAAAAGGGCGGCACAAGGCAAAACATTTTATGAAGGAAAAATTTCACCATCAGTCCAAAACCCGGTAAAATTAAAACCTCGAGTCACTAACCAATCTAGTTCAAATTTTGGGCCGTCCCCTTGGAAGCCCCTACTCAAGAGTTACTGGTTCCCGGTAAAGCAGATCCTTTGAAAAAAAAAAAGCGTTTCATTTTTAGAAAACAGACCACTCAGGAAGAAATTCAAGGGGTTTTAAAAAAGGGTTCCCCTAAAGATTACAAAAACAAGCCCCCTTTGGCTACAAAAAAGAGTTTTTGGGCCCATACCTTAAACCCCCTTCCCCTTAAATTATCTAGGGACCCTTTTGTTCGGGAAATCTATTATGTAAAAAATTATTGGACGTTAACCCGGTTGTGTCTCACCCTTTTCAAAATAAAATTTTTGGTTTTATATTTTGCTGGCAGAAAAAATGTTTTTCGGCGAGCTTTTTTTAAACAATTAAAATTTATTTAGGGGCTCCCAAAGTCTTTATCGACAATGAACTTCTCCCTCCTGAGAAAATAAATTTGGTCATTAAAAGAAGATCTGATGGGAATTTCGGCAAAGAAAAAGGGAAAAAAAAACTTTCACAAAATATACTCATTCTAAAATCTGTCTATTTTTTTGGGTTTCCCAAAATTTATTCTTTAAAGGAAAAAAAAAACCCAAAACGATTAATTTTGCGCCAATTATATTACTTTTTTTAAAAAACCCCAGGGACAAATTGAAAGATTACTACCTTGGCCCTCAAATGTATCCGGGGTGTTAAAATTCTTTTTGGGGCTTTGAAGATGCTACAAAAATCCCTGCGGCTATCTCTTGAGTGGTTTAAAAAAGGGACAGACCCCCGGGGTTACTGCGTTTAAAAACAGGTCTGTTTCCCCCGACTGGCGATTGTGTACACCCTGAAAAAAAAAAGGTTTGTGAGTCTAAGGGGGCATATTCCGTCATCATTGGCCAGAATAAACCCGGGAAAACCCAAAAAAATCTCAAGGGCCTTACTCCGGGGCTCTTCCACCGCCCTAAAATTTTATCAAACGCCTCTTCTGATGATTTAATTAATGCTTTGTCCAAAATAGCCTGTAATACTTTAAAAAAGGGAATATAACTCTTTTGTCCCAAAGTTTTTTGCAACTCGAAGCATAAAACAATCTTCAAAAAAAATAAGTGACAAAAAAACTAACCTTAAAAAAGAAAAACTATTCTAAACCAGAAAGGGGGGCTTTTTGGGGGCTTTTTTTTAAAAAATTTTTAGGCCTTTCCCTATCCAGTTTACTGCTTCTAGAACATAAACATGGAATCGGCTCAAAAAAAGTATTTGGTCCCGGGGAACAAAAAAGTCTCTTTTTTCAGCAAAGAGTGCTTTGAACAACCCCTTGGGGTGCCCGGAAAAATTTGACCCGGACAAGGTGAAAGCGTCCTGCGGGCTGTGATTAAAGGGGGTGGCCTTGGTGAAAATTTACACTTCTATCTTGCAGAATATCGGGTAAATTTAAAAAAGGGGATAAAAAGCTGGCAGTCTGGCGGGTCGTTTGCCAAAAAAAAATTTGGCGAGGGGGGGTTAGAACAGTCAAAGGGGTCTGAGGACAAGGTTGGAAAAAGGTTTTTAGAAGCGGCGCCTGTAAAAAACAAAAAAAAAATGTTGGTTTTTTTTACATAAAATGTCCCTTAATCCCCATCCCATTTTTTGGGAAAAATGGGAAGCTTTTTAGAAGGGAAACCTTTTTTGGTCCAACATTTGGGTTTAATCCCTAATCTGAAAGCTTCCCCCCTTTTACCGAACCTTGGAGAAAAGGGGGGGGGAAGGAAATTTTTAAATGCCATGGCGGTTTTTAACCTTCCATTTTTTGTGTACCTAAATGATGAAGCGAAAAGAACTCCTTTAAAATTTTAAAACCCGCCCCCGCCCCCCCTCTTTTTTTAAACAAAAAGTTGCCCCCGACTGAAAAAGAGAAAAAAAAAAACTGGAATGGATTGCTTATTAATTTGTAAAGTTATTTGTTTTTTTAAATACAATTTGATCTCATTATGCCTTAAAGGGACTGGTAAAAACAGAGTCGGTGAAGGAAGCTAGGGGAACAAATTTAGAGACCATAAGTCATTACTGTTTTGTCCTCAGAATACTTTTTTTTTACAGGGTGTCACGGGGACCTTTTTCCCCTCTGATGCAGGAAAAAAGAGGGGGAGAACGCATTTGTCGAGCCCCAAATTTGAAGCTGGCGGTTTTTGTAAATGATTTGTTTACAGTTTTGCTTAAAAAATGGTAAATGTTTTTTGGGGGGAAAAAGGGAAAAATCAGGGGGTTTCCATGGGAAATTAAAAAAATTTCCCCCCCTTTTCCCTCTTTTTGGAGGTAAAAAACCCCGGCCATTTTTATTAGTTTCCCCCATGGCGGCAAGCGTTTATTTTTCTGGTAGTTGATCACACACCAACACACGGGGAAATATCTTTGGTTTTAGGGGGCCTTGGGGCAATAGTTCTGATAATTGGAAATTTATAGTGTTTATTGGTAGTCATACAAAATTCGTCTCTGGTTGATTTCTGATGTTGTCAAAGGGGGCATATCTATTAGATTGGCGGTCCCGGGGGGGAGGGGGAGCGTAATTCAAATCTCATGTTTCCCGTTTTTTAAATAATGAAAAATGTCTCGCATTCTTGATGGGGGGGTTTGATCAAAGCGAAAATTTTATCCTTTCGAGAACTCTGAGGGGGATTTTTAAGAGCTTGATCCTTCAAATGTTTTCTAGTGGCCAATACTAGGTTTTTAATATTCTCTAGCACTATTGCTGCTTACAAAGTCTGGTTGGGGAAAGGGGTTTTGGGAGGGAATCTTTTTTACCGTCCATGTACCCCGAGCTAGGAACTCTACATCGTTGTGTTTGAAATTGAGCGGGTTCTTTATAAGAACCGAAAGGGGCCCCATTATCTACCATGCCCAAAACCCCCACATACTTTGGTTTGTTGACCCAGAAACAGGTTTTTTTTGATTGCATACCCCGGGTCCCCCTTTGGGGAAAACTGAATACTTTCATATTCCCCTTTCCACAGGGTATTTAGCATTGGCTGATGTAAAGGGGATGGCGTGTCCCTAATTTTCCCGGGGCCCTTGGGAAAATTTTTCTTTTTTAAAAAGGGATGCTGATGTTATGATTACTCGGGGTTAAATCCCGGGGCGTAAACGAATTCATTTTTTGTTCCCCCTTTTTTTAAACTTCCCGTCTATGCCCTTTAAGGGAGTATTCCTGGAAAAAAAGATCTTTTATTTTGTTTAGAAGTTCCAGTCCCCGTACCAGCTGTATAGGAAACCCGGGTTTTTTAAAACCCCATGTTTTCTCCGTGAGTTTTTTCTTCCTTTTTTTAAAATGTATCTTTGTAAAAAGTCCTGTTTGAAACTGAGAATGAAAGGGGTCTCTTGGCCCTTTAAATTTTGCAGGCCTTCTAAAACGGGTTCTTTAAAGGGTAAACAATTTGAACTCTGGGGTATTAGAAAGGGGGTTGGGGGAAACAACTTGGGAAAACAAACTGGCTATAGGGTAGTTGACAAAAACCGACCTTTGCCCGGAGGGATATTTGTTGGCGCATTCACTTTTTCTTTTTCCCCCTTTGGTGTAAAAAGTGTTATTCAAATTAAAGGGAATCTTCCCCCTTTCCCGGGTATGAGAAATTCTGAAACCCCGGGGGTACTTCAAAAGGGGTGAGAGTGGTTTTGGGGCTTCCCAAACAAAACTTTTATTCACTGGGCTGAGTGAAGGCACCCTAAACAGATCCCGTTCCCGATTTGGCCTCTTTGACATTTCTGTTTAAAGCCATCTTTTCTTAAAAATTTCCCCTTTTTTGCTTGCTTTATTTTTTTTTCTGACGCGTTTTTGATAATCTTTAAAAATAAGGGTTTTTTAGGGGGGGAAAGGGATTTTTTTTTCCTAAAGGGACCCCACCTGCAGCACTGGATATGGCCCGGGGATCCCCTTTTTCAAATTTTTCCCCGATTTGATATTTGGGTTTTTGGTTATCAAAAAACCTTTTTTTTTTAGGAGGTAAAGCTCTTCTAAACAATCCTCAAAATACCTCCCAAACCCCCCCAACCCTTAAAAAGGGGGTCCCGAGAATCGGTAAACCGTTACCCCCCTGGGGGCTGATAATATTGGTTTTAAGGTGTTAATTTGGGAAGACCCCCATTGTATCAATCGTGCATACAGTGCCTGGCCGGGGGGAAATGCAACTTCACTATCACCTTCAAACTGGGGAAAGGCCCTTTTTTTCTGGTCCCTCTTTATTTCCCAAAAGTCACAGTGTCAAAATGATTCTTGCTGGCTGGAAAAAATCCGGTTTTTTCATATGTGATGGTTGTAATTTTATTAAACCTGATCCTCTATATGAAACACCTCAAAAAGTGGGGCTTTCTCCATTTTATGAGATTTCCATATTCCTCGTTTCCAAATTTTAAAAACGGCCCCCGATGTCGGTGGGGAAAAAGGGGCCTTATAAGTTAAACCCAAATCTGATCGGATGCTCCCAATATTGACCCAACTGTCCTTTTAAATTTTATGTTTTATCCTTTTCACCCCTTTTCCCGTAGACTCTTGTCCCACAGCATTATAACTGAATTTAAAGGGGTTTTCAGAAGGGGGAAAAACCAGCTGCAACATCGGTCCAAAAATGGGCAGGCCCAAGATTTTTAAAATTTATAAAAGAAAGGAAAATTTGAATACCCCCGTAATATCCCTGGAATGTAGTAATGTTTTTTTTCACCGAGGCTGAAACATAAATTGGTTTTGGTTTGTCCTATGGTAAATTCCCCCTTTTGTGGGTACTGAACTTTGGCTAAACCCACTTCCCGGGAAACCCTTTTAATTCTATGGGGTTTGAAACTTGGGGTTTAAATTGGAAATTTTGTTGTTAAAGGGGAAAAAGTCTGAGGGGGGTTGCCGGAAGAGTCACAAAAAATTTTGGGGGCTCCCTCGGGATCGCTGGAGAATGGAAAAAAGTGTTAAGGGGCCCTGTGGATTTTTTTGAACATCTTGGGGCCCGGCTCTCCGGTATCCAGCTGTTAAATTTTCTGGCCGGGGACCTTTTACTAAAATGAGTCGTTTTTTTTTCTTAAATTTCCTGGATATTTTTTTTGATCCTGTAAGCGTCTGTGGATCCGACTTTAATTTTTTTGTAATTCCAGGGGGCATAAAGGGGTCCTACAATCTCTTCACCCCTTAGTCTTTCCCGTTTGTACACGCCCGGTTTCCCCAAATTAAAAAGTTCCGAAACCGGTAAGATTTCATCCCCGAAAATGTTTATTCATAACCTTTCTCAAAAAGGGTGTCTTGTTTTTGACACCTAACCATGTCTCCCCACTTTTTAACCCAAACAATGGTGGACCCCGGGGTTGGCTATGCCCCTATAAATTTTTAAAAATTTTAAAAATTTTGGGGTTTACATCGGAAGGGCCATTTTTTTGCTTGGTGTCTTTTTTGTAAGGGGGAAAACTAATCAGGTAATTTAGATGTAAAAATTCTTGGTTTTAAAAAGCTGAAATATTTCCACATTTTTTGATTTTTTAAAGTCGGTCAAATCTCTCCTTTGGGAGGCCTTTAATTAATTTCCAGTGGTGAAATGTTTTTTATCCCATCTTCTTTAACAGCTTTTTAAAATCCCGGTTGAAAAAATCTTTCCCCTTTTAAGGTCTGGGTTTCTTTGGAAAACGCCCAGCTCAGAATGTCTTGGGGGGCCCCTCCCCCTTCCTTACCCTTTTGTTCTTCAAAGGGGGGGCCGCACTTAGAAATTCGTCGATCATGTTAACAAATATTTATAACCCCGATTATGCTGGGACACATTTGTCATGTCCGCTAAAAACCCTCTGCCATTTCGAGTCTATATGGATACATAAACCTTATTTCTCCTAAAAAGCCTTCTAAACGGGTTTTTTGAATTGTATAAAACATATTGGCCCGGGTAACCAATCCAACCCCTTGGTCATTACTTTTTTTGAAAACCCCTCAAAAACTCTTTTCAAAAAGGGCCCCCCAAACTTCCAGGATTTGCCCGGGGTTTTAATGAACTTTTTTAAGTAACCCTCCATACAGCTGGGGTGGAAAAAAGTAATGGTTTTTTTAAAAAAAATGAGGGGTTTACTGGGAATTTTCAAAACAACAGTAAATTAAAAAAAATTATTAAAAACATTTAACACCCGGCACATTTGAGTTCAGACCTTCATCTGATTTTTTTTTTGGTATCGTAAAAACCCCCAAAAAATGCATTGGGGCGTAGGTACCCCAAAAATTTTCCCTTTTTAAAAAAGCATCCCGGGTATTTCATGTATTTTTAAGGGAAAAGGGTCGTCCATGTTGTGAAAAAGGGTTGTACAATAGCCTCTCTAATAGAATTTCATTTTCCGGTTTTTCTACAAACATTTTGAACAAATGAATGGGCCCTTTTAAAAAACAGAAAAAGCGTTAAAACCTCAAGTCTTTATGACTCCTGAGCCGGTTTTTTGGGGAAAAAAATCAGGGAACCCCTTGGGGGCCAAACCCGATAAAACAAATCCCGGGTTTAAACGAAAACCCTTAAAACTCGCGTCTGGCTGGGGTGATCATGAAACCCAAACCCTTTACAGGTGCTTTTTAAAATCCCCATCATTTTATGTCCAATAAAAGCGCAATCAAACTTTTTTGATGGTTAAGTCTTTGAAGTGTTTCATCCAGGGGGATAGTTTTTCAATTCCATGCCCCCTTTGGGTTGGGGCGATGGCTTCCAAACGGCCAGAGCCTCTCCAAAATGGGCCCCAGTCTCTTCTTGATGCATGGTCTGCATGGCTATCTCCTCCCGATTGGGGTCCCCCGAGCATTCTCATGGGGACAAAAAAGTCGGTCCTTCAGGGTTTTCCCGGAGACTTGCAGCCAAACCCCCATCCCTCAAAAAGGGGGGGGTAACAAGGGTTGGGCCAATAGATCTGGGCATTTAGGGGATCGAAGATCCGGCCAAGGGGGGTGGGTCTGAAGGAGAGTTGTTGGAGCAGAATTTCCCCGGGGTTAGGTAAAAGGTATGTCAGGCCAAAACAAGCCCTTGACTGCCTGTCGTTCCATAGACCAACAAAGGGCCCGATCAAAATGGTTACGGGGGGTGCTGGTTGTTTCCCCCAAAAACCTGTTGTCCCAGATCTGGTCTGCCCCGGAAGTAGCCCCGGGGTGTAGGTTAGGGGGTCAATCATCCCGTCGGGGGGTAGAGTGGTGGTGTTGGCTTGAAGGTTAACCCCCAAAACCAAAGGGAGTCAGCGGGGGGGGATGTTCCCCTACCCGGGCTTGGTTTCTTGGGCATCAAAATTCAAAAGCCACCTCAGAGGCGAAAAAAACAAGGGGGGCGACCGGCCCAGCTAGCACCAGCGGGGAAGGGGGTAGTTAGTTGAAAAAAACTCGATGGGTTTTTGGTTAATGGAGCTATGGAAAGGGGCGGGTGTATTTTTTCTCCACTAAATTGGGGGGCGGTTGATTCCCGTTTTCTTCCTCCTCCTCCTCCGGGCATGAATTATTCAACATGCTAAAAACCTCCCTTCCCTTTTTTTTTTAATTCTTTTCATCTGGTGGGGTAGTTTTTCCCTTTATAAATAGCTTCATCAATATTTGGCCCGGGGCTTTAAAAAAAATCTTTTTTAGAAAAATTAATTTCCCCACTCTTTTCCCCTTTTTACATTTTCCTTTTCTTTTTATTTGACCCACCTTTTGTTATTTCCCGGGGAAAGGGTAGGCTCCTTCTTGGGAAAGGGGGTCGTGAGCAGTCCCCCCGGGATTTCTTTTTTCCTCTACCCCGGGACAAAGCACAGTTAGAATGGTCCAGATGGGGGGCTGGCGTGGTTCCCCTAACTCCTGTTTGCGTTCTACTGGGCGCCCTGGCCCCTTTTAGTTTCTTAGGATCGTTCACAAGACTGTTTCCCTTCTGTTTTCTTTTTTTGTGTAAGGGGGCGTTTTCACTGGGGACTAGAATTTTTTTACAAAAAACTCTTTGGGCTCCCCCCACAGTGGGGTTTTGGGGAAAGGAAGGGAGGAAAACACTCTCCTAACCCTTTTAGGTGGATAGAGATAAAGGGGCCTCGGGTGAGTATTGTTAATGGGGAGTGATAAGTGTCCCGGTTTTTCAAAAAAGGGCCCAAACCTTAAAAAAAGGGGGGGTTTTGAATGATCAGTTATGGCCCGGGGGTCCAACCCGCCAGAGGCGGGGGTATAGTTCATATTTTCATAAATCATATTTTCATATTTGGGGGCTTAAAGTCATCAAAACATATTTTGGGAGGTGCTTAAAGTCATCAAACAATCTAAAACCTCTTTTTGACAGTTGCTTTCTGTATGTACTACTAACTGGTGTCCTTTGCCAAAATGAGCAGAAAAACATTCACACAAAAAATAAAAAAACTGATTGTGCTACATGAACCCCTTACCAAAATTTCAAAGTCAGTACACTAAAATCATCTGGGACAAGATGAAGCAACACTACGGGTACAGACAGAGAAAAAACAAAAAAACCCAGTAAAAAAAAGAAAAAGGGACCTTCACCCAAATGCCAAAACAGGTAGGGGCCCCAAAACAGCAAAGAAAATGCGGGAGCAACTCCACCCAAAAGGGAACAACCAACAGCAGATTATAAAAAGTTTCAAGAAAAATGAGGCCTGGGGCCCCCCCCTCCATCCTGACACCAATGAGAGAGGAAAAGGACAAAACATGGGGGAAAAAACTTTAAAAAGGGAGTTGGCTAATTCATCAAGGGCAGCAAAAGGGTTCCCCCCATCCATCTCCACAAAAAGATTCCAAAGAAAAGGACTCAAACCCCATACAACAAAATTTAAAAATGGAGGAATTTGGGGGGGAAAAGGGAAAAAGAGCAGGGAAAAAAACCATAAAAGAGGGCGGGGGCATCTTCAGGAACTGAAAGAAGCACCACCAATGGAATGACTGAGATAGAGACCAAAGGAACGGACAAGAAATAACAAAGGACCATAAAAACAACATCCATAACCATCTGACCAACCAGACACTGCACAACCCAGAGGAAGAATGTTGACTGGCAGCTGAGGGGTGAATAAAAAAGATACTCACCCGGGGTAATCCAATCTGCCCACATCCCACCCTACATTGATGGCAGAATTCAAGTAGACCATTAGCCCAGGGCAAATTTTAACAAGCGCAGTAATCCTGGGAAAGAGCGAAGAAAAGGAAGACATGCAGCAGATCATCCTCTCCTTTGGCACCAACAGCAAAGAACAGAAAGTCTGAGAGACTTCACTAAACAGCTGCAAAAATGTACAGGCAGGCAAGAAAGTCTTTTCCTAACACCAACATCATAGTGCCCATTATCAAGCTTCTCAACAATACTGGTCCAACAATGCCAGGAGAACCGGAAACAACTTAACAGTTACGAAGGAGTCCCCACGTACATTCCAGCACTTTCGGGCTATGTAGAAACTAGCCAAGAACCACAATTGCTATCATCAGACCAGCAGACAAAGGCAGCAGTATGCCATCATGGACAGAGACCAGTACCTCCTAGAAGCAAGAATTCAACTAAAATTATTCAGATAGATAGATAGATACTTTATTAATCCCAAGGGAAATTCACAGAACCATTTCAAAAGAATGAAGCGGTCTGATATTCCACAGACCAGAGCAAATGCATCACATCTTATACAAGCGTGGTCCAAGCGGGTAAAGTTACCAAAAACAATGTCAAAAGGGACCAGAGACCCCAGACCCAGAAGATGTTATATGCGCTAAAATTCATAAAGACCAGAGACATGGGCAGTCCTCCCAGGTACCACCAGGATGACCAAAGGTCTCAGACTGCAGCAGTGAATTCTAGGGGACTGGGAATTTATAGACTGGCATGTTAACCCAATTTCAATGAAACACAGCAGTTCTATAAGAACACGTGACTTTGTGAAAAGGCTAAAACAAAGACAATGGAAACAACAGACACTGACAGCTTATATGTGAACACAGAGACACCCAAGGGCTCCTGGCTGTAAAGATAATTAAATAAATGGAAAAATAATGCCAACCATACAGACCAGACAGGGTATTCCTAAAACTATTGCAACTGAGCCTCACTAAAAGGACTCCAGCTTTAGAGAAGAGTTTTAATGTGCTGTACAAGTTGGCCAAGGGATCGGCCATGAGGGAACATTTATGTGACAGACTGGGAAGAGGAAGCTTTTTTAAAATGCCCACTCAGCCTGAATCACTACTGCACTACTTGGACGACGCTTCTGGCATCTGGACACCTGGACTGGAGAAGTTCAAGGCATTTTAGCAGCCTCTGAGTTGATTCTTACGTGCAGAGACCTAAAGTCAACGTATTTTAAATTTGATAGCCTGATTATAACAGGGTTTATAAATCATTCCTGAACATCTACACAAACAACTGCTGCATCCTCAACCACTGGTTTAGCAGTGCATATCCAAGAAGGAGCCTCACGCTTAAACTGCATGAGGAGATCACAGGAGTTCTAGAAGGTCTGTGACTTTAGTAATGTAAATCATTTGTGAAAAGCTCCTCCTGTAGCAGAAGATCATAGTTTGTATGATGTGTGTGTTTTCAGAACTAGTTATAAGTGCCTAAGTGGTCAGTAGGAGTGTTAAAATTGTTTCTTTTGTACCCTTTCAGGTGCTGGAGGAAGCGCTGAGGATAAAAAGAAAGGAAAACATTAGAAAGCTAAAAGGTGCATCCGAACAGCCGCAGGAATGACCTGGGAAAATCAGGAGCCTCCTGGAATGGGACATTAGTGAGGTTGGAATGAGTTGCTTTGCGAAATTCAGTGGAAAGTAAAAGATGGAAATAATTTTTTTTCCTGAAATTTCTCTTTGTTTCTTTTGCTATTTTTGTAGATGACTTTCGTATTTTCTGTGGTTATCTCGGCAATGAGGTCAATGATGACATCCTGGCTCGAGCTTTTAGCCGTACCCTTCATTTTTGAAGGCTAAAGTGGTACGAGACAAACTTGAACGGAAAGACCATAGGGTACAGCTTTGTCAGCTTCATGGATCCTAATGACTACGTGGTGCATGCAATGAGGGAGATGAATGGTAAGTGTAACCATCTATCGTGGAGCAGGACGCCACGCGACTCCAAATAGCCTAGAGGCTTCAAGCATCCACTGGGGAATGGAGACCATCATATTGCTATCTGCCATGTGTATGGCTTTTGGTGTGTTAGTAAGCTAGAGCTGAGGTGACACTTGGCCAGTTACGCTATACAGTGAATTCTTGGACTGAGACAATAAGACTCCAGCATTTGTGTCTCAACGTGTTTGAATTTTTTGAGCAGGCGATCGCTCCATAAATTGAGTTTGTTTTTGTGTAGCGCCGTTTGCAGAGTACAAAATTGCAGGACTATAAGAAGTCCACAGGTGAAATGCTATTACACAATTTATCAATTACCGAATCCACACGCCTATAGACACAGATTAGTAGGACAAAGTGTATACAAGCTGGTTAACGTAAGTAAATCCTAACAAGAATTGTCTGTCTGTTAATGTTACTCACTGTGCACAAATCTCTTGTGGATAGGCAGGCGCCTGTCTTCAGCCGTAATAAAGTCTAACGTGGTCATAGTCCTGGGACCCTTTCCAGTGGGCTGCCCAACCCATCCTGATCATTCTGCAATATAACTCTGTGCCTGGCTATTCAATCTGATGACAGAATCTCTCTGGTACCTCAGATGACTTTCCATGGGCAGAACAGCTTGGCACTAGAGCACTGGAAACCGGAGACCACAGGATACCAAGGTGTAGTGACGGCCATAATGATTGTGCCACTTACATAAATGACTTATAAACAGAGATGCAATATGCACAGCCAGCCAGCAGCTCAAATCCAGGTGTGTGCCTGACTAAAGTTTTGAGACCAAAGGCATCTCCTAAACGAGAAGGCAAAGTGTTCAAAGATGGAAGCTTTTACTGACTCGTGGGAGTCCCACCAGGGTTAGGGTTTCCACATTTCATCTTTTATTGACAATATCAGAGTTCTATGTGTGTGGTACATTTAAATAAATGAATGGGTTTGATTGCTTCATTCACTTACATTTTGTCTCATTTTATGTTATTTTATAGGTAAATATGTTGGGAGTCCGTCAAATCAAACTACGAAAAAGTATGTGGAAGGACAGAAACCTTGAGGTGGTCCGGAAAAACAGAAAGAGAAAAAGAAGCTTGGACTGAGATAGTCGTGATGGGAGAGACTTGTGAATGGGGAAAAGCAGAAAATAACAGAGCTGGAGCAGAAGACGTGAATGAGGAGAGCTGGCTGATGTCATGCCATACATTTGTTTACCATGCAGACACCTTCTGAATTTAAATTATGCAATATGATTTTAAAATGGCCCCCTCATGAAGACCACAGAAACAGTCTGTGGTTTTGTAAAATACTCCAGTCGCGTGTTGGCTGTCGAGTAGCCCTGGAAGCGTCTGGGCGTGCGTCAGGATAATGTCGTAATGCAGTTCAACTTGGCAGACATCAACGCAAGCGTGATCGAAGGACGATTTCTAAAGGGTTTGTTCTGAATGCTCCTTCACTTTGTGATGGTGTCATCTTTAGGATTCCCTTTAAATGTTTATATAACGTTCTGCACTGTTTGAAGTGAATATAATTTGTGTATAAAAAGTTGAATTCTGCTGCTGCTTTCTTTAATCCTGAGAGTAGAAACAACTGGGGTCCTTTGAACTGTTCTTCAGTGATCACCGAGCTTTGTTAAAACATCCAACGACTTCATTTTAATCCAAGTGTGACTGACTAAGGATGTCAGTTTGGAAGTTATTGGTAAACTCAGAGACCTCCAGCCCTGCAGAAAGGCACTGCACGCCTTTGTTTACCTGCTTAGTATTATGGGGTTCTTCTGAGAGGTGCTGTGGAGGAGGTGTGCCGCAGTGTTGGCTCTGCAGTCAGGGGTGAAACGGCTCCTGCTTTTGGATTCACGCTGAGCTGAGGAGGCCGGTCTTGTTGTTTTTGTGGCACAATGGTGTGTGTCACTTTGTTTTGGGATCAGAGTGTTTGACTTTCAGTTTTGATGAAAAGGACCAGTTGTGCTGTAAATAGCGAGCAACGCCAGTCTGCACAAGGCAGCTGTCTGTGTTTGCCGTGTCCGTGTTATGTATCTGGCAGTTGACACACCTCTGATGGACTTGTGTAAAGTCGCGCCACTCTCGGCAGATGTCGCGTTGCTCTTCTTTTCCTGTCAGCTATGGTGCTGAGTGTGCCATGAGAAGGGCCGAGGCAGCAATGTATCGCCAAGGTAACCTGCACCTCTGCTATCAGTAGGTGGCGCTCACAGTCGGGTTTGCTGTCAACTACCCTGTTGGCATCGCCTCATCTGGTAGGCAGTTAATGGAGTTTCAGAAGAGTCATAGTGGGCTGCTGTTCTCCAGGTGGTAATTTAGGAGAACAGACTCAAAAGGGGACCCCTCAAAACCCGGCTTATTAAACTAAAGAATTCAATATGTGGTTACAAGCAAAACATAAAGAATGCAGAATTAAAACTGCATAAAGTTAACAAGATTGCAAATGTCAATTGAAAAGCACAAAGCGAAAATGTTGATGCGACAGGAAACTAAACAAAAGAAGGAGCTGAAACCAGTCAGTGCCCCCACAAAGGGAGGCCTGAAAATCGGCTGGTGACCACCAGTACTTGTTACCAAGCCTCTGCCAAAAACAAACCGCTGACAGAAAATATGAATGGACAATAAACAAATGGGAGATTGACAAAGCCATTAACCAATCAGGGTATCCAGTTAATCCAGTTGTAACAACTCTGTGAAAAATGCAATGCTAAAGTGCAAAAGACACAAAGCAAACCATGATGAACAGACCCTAACCCTGGGGTGGCCACAGTTTGTCACTGTTGATGACTTGGGGTCTCACAGGACGTGGTCGGTGAGTGGCTCAGGCTGGGCAGAGTCCACTTGAGTTTTATGTAATTGAGAGCTCGGGACCCCTCAAATAAGTTAGTATGATGGAGCACTGCCACCAGAGGGTGACAGAATGCCTTTTATTGTCATTACACAGATCTGTTAGGAGTCCCTGAATCGTAAAATGCAGTTTAATACAAAAGAACCAAAAACAGATTCAGCATAAGCTCTGCAGTTTGAACTCCACACATGCATTAAAATAAACCAAGGAAACATCGAAGGAGGAAAACATAAATAGTCAGTAGTGGCTATAGAATGGGTCACCGAGATGTGCAGCTAGTCTGGTCATCTCATCAGTGGGGGGCAGCAGGGCTTTATGAGGTCCCTGGGTACCTGTAAGGGTACATGGGAGTGTCTCAGGATTGAAAGAGAAGCCTGGATTTAGGAGGCTGTAGCAGGCAAAGATGATGGGGTGGTGGATGAGCTGGCCAGGGGGGCACGCGGTTTTGTGTTGATTTGTGATCGGGTAGCCCCCTCTTGATTGTATAGTACTGAAGTGCTCGTTGCTGACTCTCTTTATCTTCTTTTTAGCTTGCCATGGCACTCTAGGTGTCACCTTTTCACCAGCTGGCACTCAAGTGTTGCCGTGTTT
The DNA here is from genome assembly GCF_016835505.1 of Polypterus senegalus. Lineage (NCBI taxonomy): Eukaryota > Metazoa > Chordata > Cladistia > Polypteriformes > Polypteridae > Polypterus > Polypterus senegalus. The sequence continues at coordinate 255,881 of NW_024386005.1, read as the reverse complement.
GGGCTCCACGTGTCCATCTCCGTGTTCACCACCTACTCACAGGTCCCCACTTTTCCAGAGTTCTGGTTGGGTCGAGCCTTCAAGTTGGGCTGCTTTAACTGTTGGATACGATGGACAAGCCGAGGCCTTCCACTAAGCCCTGAGCCTGTGCCCGAGTGGCCACTCAGCCACACACGATGTGCCCGCTGCCCTTGGGCCACCGACGCATCAAAGTCACAGCTCCGCCACCCCTTCCCAAGTCCCCAAACTACAATCTGTTTGACAAATTAGTGAGCCAGCAAACCAAAATATGTCTTCATAGTTGAAAATAAAAGTAAAATTGTTAATTAGACCCCAAAGGACTTGAGGCTCCAAAACAACATGCAGATGAATCAGACTTTGTTCTCTTTATTCCTTCTCCTGCTTAAATCAGGTTGTACCTTTGTATCATGTTAACTGCTGCATTTCTCAACTAAACTTAATGGCCGCTTGCAAGAGACGTCCCAGGCCTCCAAAAATGTGCAGCCATCTGTAGCAAAGTCACGAGCAGCGAAAGTCTAATCAGGTGACACCGGTGGAGCCGAGGGACACGATGGAGCGGTTTGCTGCCAGGAAATTAGGAATGAGATCTCTTGGTCACTGCGGATGTTTAGTTGGGCCTCCGCCGTTTGATCGTAGTGACATCATGGGATCATCTCCATGGACTCTGTGGTGGGCACCTCTTATAATAAAATGGCAGGGTATCAAAGACCTGCCTTAGCCTGGTGACGTGTCGAAGGTCACACACTCAGTCGTCACATCGCCTGACAGAGCAGCAGGGCTGGACCCAAGTGGCATTTGAAGGGCACCTTTAGTCATAAAACGGTGAAATGACATGGAATTGAGGGAGTGAAAGCGCCATTGTGATGGCACACTGCAGTGGCCGGTGTCCAGCAGGGTGCGCTAGTGCCACCGGCTGGGCAGAGTTGGGTGCCAGGATGAAGGTGCCCTCTACCCCCGCTCTTCTTTTTGGTGCTCCGCCATGGTCTTCCTCTCAAATCCCTTTTTATTATTGCCATGTTTAAGAGAATTAGCCAACGGGCTTTGACTAGGAGCTCGGCCCTTTTCTAGAACACGCTGGATGCCAAGGAACTTCAGCCCATCACAAACTCGCAGACTGACAGAGCAGAGCAGTGATGACCCCAAAGAAGAGATTGAGCGGGTCCTGTGTGGCGCAGTGCCCCGTGAGTGCCCAGTCTCCTCTCTCCAAAGCTTATATGTCCCCAACTCTGAAGGCCCCTCAGGCTGTTTTCACCTTCTACTAAATGTAATTGGGTGGGCTTGACGTCTCCTGTCACTTGTCCCCGTGTTTCTGACGCCTTCATCAGGAGGTGATTGAGCAGATCGGGCAGTGGAGATGTCGCTTTGCCCTGTTAATGTGACTACAAGCTGGGGGCCGTAACCCCACCTGTGATCCGACACATCCGCCTGATCTTTCATCACAACAACAACAATAACAACAACATTTATTTATATAGCACATTTTCATACAAACAGTAGCTCAAAGTGCTTTACATAATAAAGAATAGAAAAATAAAAGACACAATAAGAAAATAAAATAAGTCAACATTAATTAACATAGAATAAGCGTAAGGTCCGATGGTCAGGGTGGGGAGTAAAAACAAAAAAAAAACTCTGACGGCTGGAGAAAAATAAAATCTGTAGGGATTCCAGACCATGAGACGCCCTGACCAGTCCCCTCTGGGCAATCTACCTAACATAAATGAAAGAGTCCTCTTTGGATTTAGGGTTCTCACGGAAGGACTTGATGATGGACGGTCATGTAGACTTCTGCTTGTAGTCCATCAATGTTGGAGCATCATGATGCTTTGAGTAGGTGGTGGTGGCGCAGGAAAAGAAACAGAAAAGAGTAGGGGTCAGTACGGATTTTAGAGCCACCATGAATAGTTATTATGAAGAATTGAACATATAGAGTATCAGGATTAAGTTAAAGTGAAGTTATGAGAAGGTCCGTTAAAGTAATGTGTTTTCAGCAGTGTTTTAAACTGCTCTACTGTATCAACCTGGCAAATTCCTATTGGCAGGCTATTCCAGATTTTAGGTGCATAACAGCAGAAGGCCGCCTGCCACTCTCACCACTTCTTTTAAGTTTTGTTCTTGGAATTCTAAGGAGACACTCATTTGAAGATCTGAGGTTACGATTTGGAATATAAGGTGTCAGACATTCCGATATATAAGATGGAGCGAGATTATTTAAGGCTTTATAAACCATAAGCAGTATTTTAAAGTCAATCCTGAATGACACAGGTAACCAGTGTAGTGACATCAAAACTGGAGAGATGTGTTCGGATTTTCTTTTCCTAGTTGGGATTCTAGCAGCTGCATTCTGCACTCGTTGTAAGCGATTTGTGTCTTTTTTGGGTAGTCCTGAGAGGAGCGTTACAGTAATCTAGTCGACTGAAAACAAACAGCGTGAACTAATTTCTCAGCATCTTTCAATGATATAAGAGGTATAACTTTACTAATGTTTCTTAAGTGAAAAATGCTGTCCTAATGATCTGATGAATATGTGATTTAAAATTCAGATTACAGTCAACAATCACCCCTAAGCTTTTACCTCCGTCTTGACTTTTAGTTTTCTCTTTATTTAACTTGAGAAAGTAACTATTCATCCATTCTTAGATACAAGTCAGACATTGTGTTAGTGAATCAAGAGAGTCGGGGTCATCAGGTGCTATTGATAAGTACAGCTGTGTGTCATCAGCTTAGCTGTGGTAGCTCACGTTGTGCCCTGAGATAATCTGACCTAACGGAAGCATGTAGATTGAGAAGAGCAGCGGACCCAGGATAGAGCCTTGTGGACCACCATATCGGATATCATGTGTCTTCGAGTTGTAATTACACAACTAACAAAGAATTTTCTCCCTGCCAGGTAGGATTCAAACCAATTTAAGACCCTGCCAGAGAGGCCCACCTATTGTCTAAGGTGATTTCTAGGAATATTGTGATCAATGGTGTCAAATGCGCACTCAGATCTAAGAGGATGAGAACAGATAAATGGCCTCTGTCTGCATTTACCCGCTAAATCATTTACTACTTTAACGAGTGCAGTTTCTGTGCTGTGATTTGTTCTAAAACCCAACTGAAATCAAGAATAGCAGGTTTATTGAGGTGGTCATTTAACTGCATAATGACTGCCTTCTCTAGAACTTTACTTAAGAAGGGCAGGTTAGAGATGGGGCTAAAATGTTCAAGAGCCGAGGGGTCGAGATTATGTTTCTTAAGTAGGGGTTTAACTACAGCAGTCTGAAGACAGTCTGGGAAGACCCCCGTATCTAGTGACAATTTACTATGTCAAGAACATTATCAATTAGCACGCCTGATACTTCTTTGAAAAACCTTGTTGGTATCGGGTCAAGGACCTTGGGTGGAGGGTTTTAATTGAGAGATTATTTTCTTTAAATCAGGTAAATCTATCCTAGTGAAAGAGTTTAATTTGTTTATAACAGAATGCTGGGATTTAGGAGGATCCTTAGTGTTGGAGGGATATACTGTGTTATTTCTAATATCATTATTTTTGATTGAAAAATACAGCAATGTTCTCACAGGTTTTACTGGAAGTACTTAGGAGGCATTCCTTTGAGTTACCTGGTTTAGTAGGCGATCAATTGTAAAAATAAGACTCTGGGATTACTAGCATTGTTATTTATAATCTTGGAGAAATAGCAGTGCTCTCAAGACGGACAGTGTTATTGTATTCTGTTATTTTGACTTTTAATATTTCGTGGTGGATAGTTAGTTTAGTCTTCCTCCATTGACGCTCAGCTCTACGGCATGTTCTCTTTAAATCAGACACTCTTTGGGTCTTCCATGGTATAACAATGCTAGAAGATTTTTTAACTGTCTTTTCAGGTGCAACTCTGTCAACAGCAGCTCTCACTTTAGTATTAAATCTTTCCACCTTACTATTTACATTATCCTCGCTGTTATAGCTGGCACTATAAACGGACTGATTGCTTAGAATGTTTGTAAGTTTTAAAGCTGCTGCCGAGTCAAAGAAGCGTTTTTAACAATATGCTTCTCATGGGTGTTTTTATCATTATTTCTATATTAAAAGTAGAAGAAAATGGTCTGATAGATATCAGCAACATATTGCAGCCGGCCGGGTGATTTGAGTCAACGAGCTGAGGGCCGCCTGATTGGGGACTGAGGGGATCGATGGCCCAGATCAATAAGCGCTTGTGTGTGGTTTGCTCGGTTGATCGTCCACCCTTTCTTTATTAAACAGTAACTCCTGGTCGAAGTCGGAGACCCTGATGCCCCAAAGGTGCCCAAAAATGAAGTTTGTGTCTTCCTTGGTACCAGACCCCCTCAGTGTCCCCTCTAACCACGCAGAGGTGCCCTTATTGTGTCTACTGTCCTGATGTTGTGATTGGCCACTCAAGTGACCTGATGGCATCTCGTGCCCCTGAATTTGTCAGTCTTGTGAGGGTCTGTAAACCGATACCCTCTGCTGCCCCTCCTGGCCTCTTTAAGGCTTGTTGCTGTGCCACGAGCTAAGACGGGCTAGTGCCCCCATTGCTCCCATGTCGCCTCTGAGAGAAATTCACTGGAGTTTAGTTTTTCCCGTGTAGATTCCAGGTGATGGTGGGCTCGTGCTTCTTGACCCTCAGGTCCGGAGACTTTATATGGGTGGACTGGCAGAATGTAAAGCAATGAAGTAAAACTGACGACAAATGGAGCCGAGGCCTCGTCTGCCAGCTGCCCATTTTAAAATCTGCCACTGGGGAGCAGGGCCATGTCGCCACCGATCCTGCAGCCCTTAGTGCCATTTGGGTGCCGTTGGGTGATGAAGGTACAGAGAGACCGCCAATCAGTGAGGCGTCTTCACTTTGAAGTGACCACCGTCACCAGGCAGGGGTCTCGTCAGTGTTGCAGGAGGGCAGGTGCTCACTCGTTTTGTTCTTTTGTGTATTTGTGGTGGTCATTCGTTCACTCATTGGTTCGTGTTGTTTATTTGCTCCTTCATTCCTTCTCCTTTGACGCCCCCTCACTGTGCTCATGCTGGTGAGATCCACAACTGTGCCCCCACTGCCCAGGATGCCAGCCCACTGCTGTCCTGTTTGATTGGTGTGGGTGCCTGGGTGGTGTTGGTGCTTTTGTTTTCCCTCTTCCTCCTCTCTCTTGGTGGTCTGCTGGTTTGTGCCCACCTGATCTTCATCCTTTTCATTTTGTTTCGTTTTGTGAATGTCATTTGGTTTCTTGTGGTCTTTTATTCGTCCATCCCACCCCAGAACTGCTGCCTTATTTATTTTATTTTTCCCAAACCACTTTGGCTTGAACCTTTTAGCTCCACGCGAGTGTCGATCTACATGAGGCCTCCTTTGCTGTGATCGCCACTGAAGGTCTTTGTAGGACCCTGTGGTCCCTGCCATGGTTACCATGGAGCAATCGCTCGTTTCATGGGACGCTGGTGGCGCTTGGCTGAAGACCACTGAACATTTCCAGCTGGATGCCATGGCTTAGGACCACCACTACTGGATGTGTGTCGCCCTGCTGGCTGTCAAGCGGCCTGAGGCCCCACAAGGCCTCTGGTTCAATTAGCGTTCTGGGCAGAGTCTGGGGTGAAGCCCTATAGCGCTTGATAGCCATCAGAAGGCGTGACCTTCTGGACCAGTGCATGTCAGGCTTCACTGCAGGGGGTGACAGTGACAGCAGCTACAGAAAGAATGGCCTTGCTGAATGTCATTAACGCGTCGCAGGCCCTCTGCATGTGTTTGTTCATCACGGACCGCCGGCTCGGTTCGTCTCAGCTGTGCGCCCCCTTTCTGTTCACGACCCTTTAATGGCAGCCCTTTTGTTATTTGAGGGCTCCGTGGTGGGTCGTGGGGGTCACAGAAGGCGAATTTAGGTGACAAAAATGGCAAAATGGGACCCTTACTAAGAGAAGGGCCAGTAGACAAAGCAGGGAATGATTGTGACCATCATGACGAGTAAGTGACACAGAAAATGGGTCAGAAAGAGAAAGAAGGCCAAGAAGACCCCTGAGTCAGTCAGGTGTGTGCAGTTGACACTCAAGCTAGCCTGTCTGTTAGAGGCAGACCCCACAAGCTCAATTACAAGTGGCGCGGACCCTCTGCCTTCAGATGAGTTCAGTTTATGGCGGGGGAGGGCAAAGCGCCCAAAGCAACCCGCCCTGCAGAGAGAGTCCAGAATGTCCAGGGTGCCTTCAGCGTGGCGACACAACCTGACAGAGTGACAAAGTGACGCCTGCGGGGGAGCACAAAACGCAGAATGTGGAATAACTTTGTGTTTTTTGTGATTTGCTTCTTTTAAATTGTCTTTAATCTCTTCAAGTGAAGTTTGTTTTGTTCGCATTTGACTCCTGCTGGATTCTACCTTACTAACTTCGGTTTGGGGTCCTGGAAAGGAGCAGCCACAGCATCAGTGATCAGTGAGACCTCCAAACACCACAAGCGTCCCACTCAGTTGTAGATGGAATCAGCAGGAAGTGTTGGCGACGTCCACTCTGAGTGTGGGGACAAGGAAGGGCCTGCCACAAAGCGAGTGTAACAACATGGCATGTACGGTAGGTGGGATGTGCAATTCAGGCTTTTTCTGGACTCTGTGCAGAGACCAATGAATTCCACTCTGTCTCATATGTAGTGCTCTTCTTCTTCTTCTTCTTCTTCTTCTTTTTCTTCTTCTTTTTCTTCTTCTTCTTCTTCTTGCTCCCGTTAGTGTTATCCTCCTCTTGCCTGGCAGCTCTATCCTTACCATCCTTCTCCCAATATACCCAGCATCTCTCCAAACCAACACAATCTCGCCTCTCTGACTTTGTCTCCCAACTGTCCAACAGAGCTGACCCTCTGATGTCCTCATTTCTAATCCTGTCTATCCTCATCACACTCAGTGCATATCTTCACATCTTTAACTCTGCCACCTCCAGCTCTGTCTCCTGTGCCACCTTCTCCAGTCCGTATAACACAGCTGGTCTCACTACCGTTCTGTAGACCTTCCCTGTCACTCCTGACACTCTTCTCCACCCACTCCACCCTGCCTGCACTCTCTTCTTCACTTCTCTTCTTCACTCCCTGTTACTCTGTCCTGTTGATCCCAAGTATTTAAACTCCTCCACCTCGTCAACTCCACTCCCCTCATCCTCACCATTCCACTGACCTCCCTCTCATTCACACACATGGATTCTGTCTTAGTGGCCTACTGACCTTCATTCCTCTCATATCTCCACCTCTCCAGGGTCTCCTCAACCTGCAGATCACAATGTCATCAGCAAACATCACAGTCCACGGGACTTCTGTCTAATCTCGTCTGTCAGCCTGTCCATCACCATTGACTCAGAGCCAATCCCTGATGTCATCCCACCTCTGTCACTCCCACCATGCAGACCTCACCACAGTCACACTTCCCTCGTTCATATCCTGTGCCACTCTTACGTACTTCTCTGCCACTCCTGACCTCCTCATCCACTCCACAGCTCCTCTCAGTCACCCTGTCATTTGCTTTCTCAGGTCCACAAAGACACAATTCAACTCCTTCTGTTCTTCTCTAAACTTCTCCATCAACATCCTCAGAGCAAACATCTCATCTGTGGTGCTCTTTCCTGTATGACTCCATCCTGCTGCTCACTGATCCTCATCTCACCTCCATTACTCTTTCCCATAACTTCATGCTGTGGCTCATCACTTTTGTCCCCTGTAGTGACTGCAGTCCTGCACATCACCCGTATTCTTAATTATTGGCCTACCAGTCCACTTCTTCTCCACTCCTTATCATCCTCTCACTTTCCAAGATTCCATTAGAAATTCCAGTGCCGTCTCTCCTAAACACCTCCAGGCTTCAACAAGTATGTCCTCTGGACCACCGGCCTTCCATTCTTCCTCGTCTTCATCGCTGTGCTTTCTTCCTCTAGAAGTCATGTTGGTGCTCTTTCTGGCGTGGCCCTCCATCACGTCCTAAGGAGTGTCACTTGTGACTCGGTGGCCTCCATGAGGACGTGCCCTTACTCCGCTTCCAGAAGCGCTTATCTCGAAGGGCGGCTTGAGGCTAATTATGTGCAGCAACAAGACAAATGCATCGGTGGGACTCGTCGAGGGATTACGCCAGGCTGGATGTGCCCAGACTGTGTCACTCAAACCCTCAGAGCCTCGCCAGCCAGCCAGCAGGATGTTTTGTGAAAAATGGTTTTAATTAGTTTGTGCTGCGTATATTCACCAGTTTTAATAAACTTGAAGCCTTTCTCACAGTAACAGCCGATGTTTCTTTCCTTCCTACACCTGACCTGCAGCCAGCGGGTGTCGAAGAACTCGCTTTACGGTAGCATCATAAATGAAATAAGCCTTGTAATGTGCTGAATGGGCAAATCGGCACCTCGGTGACAGATAAAACTGCCCGGCTGCCACCCGCCAGGGCGGCGTCACTTTCTCAGGCGGATATTAGATTTGGTGCGGCTGTTGGTGTCACTCGCGCGAAGGATGGTCGCAGCTCAGCGTTGATCACACTTGGTATCTGAGGAATGTCGGCCTTTTCACTTCTGCTATTTGATTTGTCCTACTGGGATATCTGGAAGAAGAATGGGTGGGCATCACCTCTGAGAGGTCTGGGCAGATAACACAAGGTAACATGCTGAAGATTTGCGCCTCCAGCCAGGGGCCCATTTAAATGCCAAAGGCAGCAGGCATTTGGAAGGTTGGTGGTCCAACTGCCTGATGATGGGCGGGGCACACAGGATGAATGTTCCTGAACACATACCTCAGCGTGACAGGTGATGTGAAGTGACAGCCACCATCTGGTCCATGCAGTCCATTTATCTGGATTGGCCAGAAGGGGCGGGCTAACCGACTGACCGGTAGCGATGCCATTGGCCATTGCCTGTTGTCTTCTAGTTCTCGTATCTTCTCTTCTGCTAATTCTATTGGCTACTGTCCCCAGCCCTATTTAAAGAGCCACTTGCTCCTCTTTCGTGTGTTTTATGATTTGTTTCTGGTCTTCTTCCTCTTCCTCTTCCTCGAGTTTTACTTTTGCTGCTTGCTGTGTTTGCTGCTTTGGAGCAGAGGTCCGTTTTGGCTTTTCTTGCTTCTTTTGTTAAACTAACTTGGAATCTTTAAGTGTTTGTTCCTTTATGCCAGGGCTTTTTCAGTTCCCCTCTCCCTTCCTGAATTTGTACTCCTGGCCTGGTTCTGATTCTGGTTCTTGTGTTCCTCTTCTGAGCCAGCAGGCAATGACACCTTCAAGGACCGTTTGGGGACACAAAGTAAGACCTGAATGGAGCCTCCGTAGGTGCGAGGAGCCCCACAACTCACAAAGCGGGTTCATCAACCTTTCAAAATTAAACCTGGGCATTGCCATGTCAGAAAGTGGCAATGTGCTGGCGTCATCCGTGTCACAGCTGGAGCAGCAAGTGGAGGTGAAGCATAGAAAGCGATTAAAAATGAAATGAAATCCTCACCTCCCACCTCACCTCCAGCTCCGTCATGATCACCTCGTCTGAGTTCTTCTTGCACTGCCCCTCATTTCTGATCTCCTCTTGTGGCGTTTGTCCTGATGAGGCGCCACCCTCTGGCAATGTGTTGGTCGATGGCGCAGCCGGGTGTTGGTGAAGCTCATGCCACACACCTTACAAGATGTCCTGACATCACAGAGAAGCCAATGTCCAACCAGGGGTCTGCCACACTTGGGCCTCCTTTGCTGCCTCCATTTTAAGGGCCCCTGTTGGTGTTGGTACCCCACTGCTGACTTCTTGGACCTCTGCTACATTTCCTACCCCGCACCCAATGCTTTACCTTCCCCAATGGCCCTTTGTGCCCTTTGACCTGCCACTTTCTCCACCTTCTCTCACTAATAAAAATGGCGGAGGTGAAAGTCATGAGAAGCGTCAAAGTCGAAGGCGGGGGCCAACTGGCGACTCTCCCAACCCCAAAGGCGACTTCAGCACGCAATGAGGCCTCAAGGCTCCAGGTGGGTCGAGGCACAAACTCAAGAAGCAGGCCTCGTGGTCTACATGGGCTGAAAGGGAGAGGGGAGCAGCACAGAGCAGCGTTCCTTAAAATATTCCAAGACTTTATTACTAAACGGTCTCAGAAAGCGTAGCAAGAACAACAAAAAAACATTTAGATGTGTCAGTCAGAAGGCAAATTACAAAGTCCAGGATCAGAAAGTCACACGAGTCGTCACATTCAGCAGAATCCAAAAACAGAAAAAAGAGAAAGACAGACAGCCTGCCTATACGATGCCACGGGGCCTAACTAGGCGGAGAGTCTGGGGGCTGTCTGTGACCAAGAATCGGCGGCGATAAGCGGAACACTGGCAGAGGGAATGGGGCAGCCAGTGTGAGCCAACTGTACCAGGGTGGCACGAAGAGCAAAGGAAACAGAGTCCTGTGTGGCCCAATGTGCCACCCTCTGGCAATGTAAGCGGGACAGTCTGGAATGTTCTGTTTGGTGTGTCAGGAGCCGCCTGTCAATCAATGTGTCGGGGTGTCATATTGCGCCTTCCACACATCTGCCTTTCTGTCATATAGCGCCTTTCACATCTGTCTACCACTAATCCTGATGCTGCCACTTGGCTTTTGCCAACTCTGCACACATGACACTAAGCAAGTGCCACTCAGTGGTGCCCAGTCAGGCCGTCCACTTCTTATTCTCTTTATACCCTTTGAAGTGTCAGCCACAGCAGCGTTTCCATCCTGGCGGGTATCAGAAGAGCCTGCAGTCGTGTCGGGATGACAAGCCATTGTGTCTCTGTGTCTGGCTGCTTCATTGCAGTTAATGGATGAAGTCGAGACAACAGCAGGCAGACACCAATTCAGACAAGCAGAAGTCTTTTATTTCGTTATACTTGGTGAGTAGAGGTCTTTGCCTTACAGAGACTAAGTGCAAAAGCCCCTCATAGGGGGTGAGTTGCATTTATAACAGAGATCTTCAAAAGCGGTTAGAAAAAATAAGCTCAGTTTCAGCCAAAGGTCACAGAACATTCTTACACAATTTGTTGATTACAATTGAATGCAGAAATTTTAGTCTTTTCTTATATTTTAATTAAGCTTATCAGAAAACTTGTCATACGTTTGGCATCTTAATTGGGCGATAAAGTAGCCAGAACTGCATTCCACACTGGCAGCCCTATTCTATGTAAGTAATGCCTATTTATCTGTTATAATAATACTTAGCCAAACAGAGAACATGCAGATTGTCATACAGAAGCTAGCAATAGATTTTAACTTCCATTCCACATTTCCCCTTTTTAAACTTAAAAAGTTTAATAATAAGAGGGTTTAAGCTAAACAGTCCTGATCGAGGTAAGACTGGGAAAAAATTGGGCCTGGGGAAGAAGATACATGCGTTCTGTGTGGAGGAAATAAGCTTTAGTTATTGAGGCAGTGAAAAACTTCTGGATAAAATAACAGATTAACGGAATAAGACAACAGCAAATCAAAAGTATAACAGTTAAAGCAACTAAAAGGGAAAAAAATGGATTTGAACCATTGGCCCCAAGAGCCAAAAGTGGATAAAAACCATTCATTGGTGAGTCCGATGGTCACCACCTGTTTGTCCTTGTCCTAAAGTCAGATGGATAGAAAAGATTAGGACTAGCAAGCTATGAATGTCATTTTGCAATGCGACACGTGAATCCAGGCGGGAAGTCCTTGACTTTAATGGCGTGAGGTGTGGATAGCAGCACTTGGAATGGTCCCCTCCAGCGAGGTTGATGCCAGTGCTTCCTTCAGGTGTCTCTGACCAGTATCCAGGTTTCCAAGGGAATCTGTGACTCCGTTGGTGGAGGACTAGTTCGCCAAGCCTGGTTAACCTGCACGTGGACCTCCTTCAGGGATGCTTTCGGAGACCTGTAAGACTGGAAATAAGATCATTGTCCACAGTATGCAGATTGACATTGCCAATGACCATGCCGACATCTTGAATCATGGCATCCTTTCCGGCGTGTTCCAGGCCATGTTCGATTTTGCCATACCTGGAAAAGAAGCTTTTGGGAGGAAAAGTTTGTTATTTTGCTTGTGAGTCAGACCCCATCAGAGAGGATCCTTCTTGGACCATTTCTCTTTTCTCCGTCCGTGGCTGCACTCTGTAAAGAGATTATTTGATTATCAGGGTCTTTGTCATCTTTCTGTTGAAATAAAAAGATTGGTGTGTTATTGTAGGCAGCCTGTTTGTAAAGTGATCAGCCAGGTCGTTTCCTTTACTGACAGGATCTTGTTTCCCAGTGTGGGCCTGGCATTTAACTATTGCCAGTCTTGATGGTTTATTATAGCTTGAGGAAGGATTGACTAATTTCTGATGTTGGATGGGCTTGCCAGTACTGGCGTTGAATCCCTTAATTTCCACAATGCTCCATGATCATGGCAGACTCCAAAAGCATACCTGGAATCTGTATAAATGGTTACGCTTTCCCTTCTGACAGCTGACAGGCTCGGGTGAGAGCAATCAATTCAGCAGCCTCGCACTTAAACTTGACGAAATTTGGTTTGCTTTCAACAGGTGGTCACCTTTGACCACTGCATAGCTAGTTGAGGGTGTTCCATTATCCAATCGCAAAGAATACCCATCTACGTAGAGTACTTCTCCTGTTTCTAGTGGAGTTTCCTGCAGGTCTGGTCTGGGTTTTATGGCCTTAGTTATTTCGTCATGACAGTTGTGAGGCTCCCCTTCTTCAGTTGGAAGAAGAGTGGCTGGATTTAGAGTGGAGCATCTTTCAATTGTGACATTTGACAGACATTGAGTACAGAGTACGTTTTGATAGTGTATTGCCTAGCAGTAGTGAGATGTGAAGTTTTGGCCTGTACTAAAATGGGTGTACAGCGTGAGGCACCTTTACTGTTAGGGGCTCATGAGGCACTATATCTGTACTGGCTAGCACAGCTTCTGTTGTGGCTGCTACTGCTCTGAGACAGGTTGGAAGTCATGCAGCCACTGGATCCAATTTTATCGAAAAATAGGCAATTGGCCTTTGTTTTCTCCATGGAGCTGTGTTAATACTGCATTCATATATATTTTCATCCACGAACAAAGTGAGCGGACGAGAATAGTCAGGGAGCCCTAGCGCTGGTGCAGAGAGTAGTGCACATTTTACATCACACAGAGCCTTCTCAGCCTGCTCATTCCACTGTATGTGGCCAGAAAGTGGAGGGTCAGCAGTGTAAGGTAGACTTTGCAAAGGCTGTGCTCTTTCAGAGAAATTTAAAATCCATTGTCGACAGTAACCTAAAATGCCCAATACAGACATAACCTGCTGTTTTGTGACCGGTCTGGGCAGGTTTTGGATAGTGGTTATGCGGTCTTTCTGGTACCACAAGTGATGTCATGCCCCAAATACTTGACAGTGGTTTGAACTAACTACAGCTTGGCCTTGGAGACCTTGTGCCCATTTTCTGCAAGATACTTGAGCAATAATTCTGTATCTTGTGTGCATGCTTTCTCTGTTTCGCTACAGAGTAATAAATCGTCGACGTACTGTATCAATGCACTTCCCTGTCAGGCCAGAAGCCTTCCAGGTTTTGAGCAAGCGCTTGACCGTATACACAAGGAGCCTCTGTATAACCTTGTGGCATAAGGTCCATGTCCAATGGCGGTTTTGAAAAGTAAAAGCAAACCAAAATTGAGAATCAGAATGTACAGGAATAGAAAAGAAAGCATTTGCTAAGTCAATAACTGAGAAATAACGTGCAGATGGAGGGATTGTAGACAGAATAGTGGAAGGATTATGCAACAATCGGTGCTTTAGGAAAGATAGCAGAATTGACTTGTCTGAGGTCTTGGACAAAGCGCCAAGAGCCATCAGCTTTCTTTACTGGCAAGATAGGAGAGTTTACAGGAGAATATTTAATAGGAATTATAGCCCCCCTTTCAATGAGATCTTTATGTACAGCAGCAATTCAGAGTTGACCTCGGCAAAGAGAGGATATTGTGCAGGCGAGGGCGGAAGGAGGATTTTGGAAAAGATTACTAGAGGTTCACAATTTGCTATTCTGCCAAAATCATTTTTCCCTTGAGACCACAGTGTGTCAGGAATTGAAGAGAGCCATGGAATGCTATCAGTTTGCAGTGAACATAAAGAAAGAGGCGGGTGACACAGGGAGCGAACAACTGGCAGATCAATCTGAATTAGTACTTTAGTAACTAGATGGTCTGAGGTGTCAAAAATACCTGGCGCAGCGTACAGCCAATTAGTTCTATTTAGACATTTTTCAACCCAGTCCCAATTTCAACCCAGTGAACGGTGTCAGATTTAGATAGAGACATGGGGCACTGAACCACCTAGATAGAAAATACTTTGTGAACATGTGAGGTGAACTGGCGCAGATGAAAGTAGTAGATGAAACAAAAATACATGGAATGTGCAAAGTTTCAGGGCATGTGCTGGAGGAAAGAAAAGATTCTAACCAAGGGTGTCTTCTTCAGTGGGAAATATTGGGCAGTACAATGCAGGGTGTCCGGGACTTGTAAGTGGGGAAATAGGCATGAGGGTAAATAACGAAGGGCTTTCAAGAGGAGGGTGTGCGGTGAGATGTCAAAGGGTCCATGCAGCAAAGAGGGCTTGGGGTGTGTAGTTTGGCATAGGAGCTTAGGAATGGAGCAGTAAAATCCTTGTTTAGTTAAAGAAATTGAGACTGACAATTTAGTCATAAGATCCCTTCCCAGCAAATTCACAGGGCACAAATGATTTAACAGAGGCGATGAGTTAATGGAGAGCTGTCGGTGCTGAGCTGCACTTGGAAAACTGGAAAAAGTGGCTGGGGTCCCTGCTAATTCCTAGGACCAAGGAATGTCATTGAGCTCAGGAGAGGGGTGGCGGAGGGCTTGTGTGGGCAGTTCGTCTGAAATGTCCAAGTTCACCGCAGCCGTAACAGGCATATAGCGCTGGCGTCTGCTCCGAAGGGTCAGGCACCTGAGTGAAAGGATTGTTAGGGCTTGATAATTGGAACCCTCGTCCTCTCCGCCCTCACCTCGACTTCCAAAGAAATTTCGTCCTCTCCCCAGCGGATCAGTTCCACCAGTATAGTAATTTATTTGTGCAGCCAACAGTTTGGTCTGTCGTCTGACTCTTTTAATTTAGTCTGTCTCTCAGCATGCTCTGCAATGGCGCTTGACTTCCCGAGCGTAGCGATTTTTCAGCCTATGCAAGGCGTCGAACTTTGCTTTGTATATCACTTCTCAGTCGAGACAAAAGGAGGCACTGCACTCTATTGTTTTCATTGTCTAGCCCAGAGTGATTAGCCATCAGATCTTGCATCAGGTGAGCCCATTCATCCACTCTCTCATCTTTTTTTGCTTAGCGGCTGAAATGAGTGACCAGTCTGTGCCCTTTTATATTTTTCTGTCAGGGCTCCTTTCAAAGGCTCTCACTGGCGAGGAAAGGACCTTCATTCCAGGGCCTCGGGAAGAGCTTCATTCCAGCGCCAAGGGGCACCGTTAAGATCACCGTGATTTACAGTTGCCCGTGTGGTGGCCAGCTTTGGAGGAGCACCTGTGTCCACTCTGCAGCATTTGGTTTATACATGTCATCCAGCTGCTGTAATTGCTCCACAAATTTCAGTCCACTGACGCTTTGGGGTCGGGCAGTTCAGACACCACATCCTTCAATTCTTGAATGTCCCAATTTGGTGAATCATTCGGTAGTGGGGTTATTATTGCCTGGGGGTTATGCGGGATCATGTCGGGGTTGGGGACTTCAATGAGGGGCAAGAGAATGTCCGGGCCAGAAGGTTTAGGGAGCCAGCGGGGAAGTAAAACCGGCCATAGGATTGGAGCGGAGGGTCTGACTTTTCGATGCGCTGGGAGACAGATGACTCTTCTGATTTCTGCCATTGCAACCCAGTAGCACCTTGTGAATGATCAGAATCATCTTCCTCAGGGTCAATATGTGAGGACGGGTCATAATGATATTGTTCATCGTAAAACTTCGCTCCAGGCGGTTCGTCTGTTAACAGAGGTGCAGTTGGAGGAGGGGTGCAGGAGGTGGAATCGGGGAGTTTGGTAAGGAGGGGTGGAAAGATTATGGGGTATAGGGGTCTTTCTTTTTCGGTCTTCTTTCTTTTACTTTCAGGCTTGGGCTCTGTCTCTACCTTCGTTTTCTGCAACGCTAGCAATAACTTTTCCTTTTCTTTCTGTGTTTGACCTCAGCAGCCAGCAGCTTATTACGCTTCTGCGCGCTTCCAAGGTCCTATCCTTTATCACCAATTCCCATCTATCAAATATGTCCATTCGATCACGGACCTTTGTTACAACATCCTTGTGCATTTCTGCATAATATTTTCCTTATTTCTTGTATTTCTGATATGTCCACAGTCCGTCTATCGCCATCTGCCACCACTCTGTTTATTCCATTTTTACATGCTTTCTTAAAATTTAATCCGGTTTTCTTTTCTATTAATTTCCTAGGTGAACCCCTTTCGGACCCGAGACACTTTCCAAAAATAATCCTTCTAACAGAGACTTTTGATTTCCCAAAATTAAGCTTTGACCGGTTTACTATTCTGCTTTCCCATAATGAATGGCACTGGACCACAGTAGAACAATTCAGCCAGCTGCTGTTCTGCTCCCAGTCCTGTCCCACTCCCGGATTAGTACTCAAGTGGTTTTGTGTCCGTTGTTTAGCAGAATCGTACAACAATATTCAGCATGGAGTCAAGCGGCTAGTGCATGTCTCCACCACAGAGCAACCAGTAGAAGCAGGATTATGACCAGGCGTTAGGAACAGAAAACTTCGTCCACCCACTCCAGTGTTTTTTCCCAGACACTCAATTCATATACTATGCTTTTCTTACTCCCATCCCCTATTTAATAGGAGTGTGCCACTCACCTTTCTATTCGCTTCACAGGGTAACTTACTACGTATTTGTAGTATCTTACACTGTACCCTAGGGACCCAAGTATTATTCTCTATTTTCAGTTACCATCCACTATGTTAGTGATACAGTATTTATTTTCCTTAACTTCCCATAAACCGGTCAAATCCTGAGCTCGTCATTCACTCAATGGACTCCCTCTGTCTACTCACCAAAATTTTGTGACCTGCTAGGAAAATCCCAGTTGGTTCGACCTTATATTGGTCAGGAGGCCAGGGACTTCTCACGCAGGAAGCGGCCGAGGCAGGCCAGTCCTAACTTTTGTCGGAGCTGGTCCTTCTGACCCGGCGGAGTGGGTCCTTTACGGTCCTCTGGGCCGATCCCGCTTGAGGAGTCACCTGTCTGTCTCCGCCCCACGTTGGGCGCCAGAAAACTGTGGACGAAGGTTCAAAACAATAGCAGGCAGACACCAATTCAAACAAACAGAATTCTTTTTATTTCTGACTTCTTGGTGAGGTAGAACGGCTTAGCCTTACAGAGCTCCAAGTGCAAAGCCTAATCGGGGGTCAGCTGCATTTATAACAGAAATCTTGAAAGAAAGCAGTTAGATAAAATAAGCTCAGTTTCATCCAAGGTCACAGAACATTCTTTACACAATTTGTTGATTACAACGAGAAAGCAGAAATTCTAGTCATATTTTTAATGAAGCTTATCAGAAAACTTTTCATACGTTTGGCATCTTAATTGGGCGGTAATCTAGGCACTGCTGAAGCAGCCGGTAAGAGCCAAAAACTGCACTCCACACCTGCAGCCCTACTCCATGCAAGCACGCTTCTGTTAATAATAATGCCTAGCCACACAGAGAGCATGCAGATTTTCATACAGAAGCTAGCAATAGATTTTAACTTCATTCCACAACTGATAACTAGAGGGCTCCCTAGTGGGGATGGCAGAGTCTGCACAGCAGAGGTTAAAGCTGGCAAGGAAAGGAAACCAAACATTACAACAGGCCAGTATCTGAACTTCTCTCATTATTTCATCACAGCCATTAAGGGTGATGTGTTTGATATCAGGTGGGGTTCATGTTTTCAAAGATAGGCAAGATATATTTTTCATATATTAATTATTTTTGATTGTCCTATACTGTTGTGTTTAACGCTCTAAATGTGTGAGCCTCGTGATGTTTGTCCTTCTTGAGCCGCCATACAGAGGCGGTCCCAATGTAAATTAGTGTAACCATGGTAACTACAAAGCCTTCTTTAGGCCCCAAGTTCATCCTGCCTGTGTAGACCTTTGGTCACATGATCAGTAAGTTCATATCTGTGCCAGTTTACCGTTATGTATTAATATTTACAGTTCAGAACCGTTAGCGAGCCGTTTGTTATTTGTGTGCTGCTGCGTCACTTGTCACTCCGCTGTGTTTCTATTGTTTCACTTGCCTTTGAGTTATGGACTGTTTGTTTCTTCACTTTGTAGTTTCACGACTGCTCTTTGTTAATAAGATGGAGATTAGTATGCCTCGTGTCAAGGTGGTCTGCAGGATGATAAACTGATAAAGGGGGGAGTTCAGCTGACTGAATGTCTATTAAGTCATAATAGTGAGGTCAGAACATCTACAGAGATGATAACTGGGAATAGAACTGGAATCCAGGATGGGACAACAGCACTGACCAGTGTACCACCAGTTCAGACAAATGAGGCACCAGAAAGAGAAGAAGAAGAAAACACGCAGCTTGAGACATCTTGGGACTTGTGATTTATCCTGTTACTAAATTATAAATTGATCTCAGTCTGATTAATTCTTTTAAAGTTTACTTTTAATTTCATAATAAAACAAGTTCTTTATTATATTACTGACCAACTTCACTCTTGGGGTATGAAGACACACTTTGGACTGTCATCATCGTGAAGCAGGATGACAACATGGTGGCACAAGTGGCGATTCAGTCTGTGATTCACAAGTGTATAAAGCTCTTTGTAAATCGTAACACAAATTGTTTTACTGATGTGGTGTTCTGTGTTCTGTGCCACGGTGACAATGCTGGAGCAGACATGACAAGACCTCAGCAGAGAACTCAAGCGTGGACTTAGTACTTCTGAGTATTGTGTCCACCCAAAGCACCAAAGATACACTCAGGAGGATGAAGATAAAGACCACCAAGAACATAACCTCACGTTTCTGACTACCCACCGGACCACACTGAACCCCTGCTGACCACTCCTGATGGTCCAAGTGGTCCACATGCAGTGACTTCCCTGTCCAGTGTGACTTTGTGGTGTCTTCTGTCACCTCGTCACACTGAAAGCCCTCAACATTTAACTGTTTAAAGATCCAAGGAAGCCAGAGCCTCCTGTGGCGCTGCTCTACCATAAAGTGACAACAAGAGGAGGCTCAGTGACACAACTGTCATCATCAACATGTCATCATTGGGAATGTGACACCACAGACATGGCAATGAAATACAAATCTGAAAACTGAAATATGTGGTGGACAAAATGTCCATTGAGAGGGAGTGTGGCTGAGGTCTGACTGCATTAAAATTGGTGTTAAAATTATCAGCAAACTTGGATTGTGTGACTCAAATGGACCTTAATGCTAAAATGAACAGACAACTAGGAAAGCATTGAAGGATTAGGTTCAATTTCAATTCTATTTGTGACCTCAGAGTGCACCATTTACACACATTGATTTTATTTTTTTATATCTTTAAATAGATACTTATGGAAAAATCAGCACATGTCATCCTCATTAAAGGCATTCCCATAATGCTGTGCTTTTGAACTGAAGACCCGCCTTCCCCTTATTCATTGGTCAATAGTCCTGTCTTCAGTTCAAAGTGTCAGTCCCATGTGACTTTCAGTTCCTGTTAGTGACATGCTGATTTTCTGAAGTATCTGTTTATAATACGCCTGAGTTTTACGTTTTGAGTTTCACGACTGGATAACCGACATGTGGATGATGAGACACGAGTAATGTGAGATTTTATTATCTCTTCATTTAATGGACGTTTTCACATCATTTGTTATTGTGCAGCTTTGGTCTTCTTTGGCTTTTCTTATATCATAAACTTCACAAAAACTACATTGGAGTAGTAAAATAAAAAATCATTTCTGAGTGGAGTAGTCATTTAAGTTTATCTCAGGGAGGCGGTGGCACAGTGGTTAGTCTGGCAAGCATATTAGCAGACATGTCCATCTCCTTCAGGGTCACTTAGAAGACCACCACACCAGTAGAGCCCACTCAGAACTGGTTCAGTTTCTCCTTCCCCATTGGCGTCAAAGTCAATTTGTCAAAGTCCTGATCATTTCCACGATTTAGCCACCTTGATGTGAAGTGAACTCAGCGGGTCCACTCATCACTCCTCACCATTCAGTAACAGGCGTGATGGTGTCAGAATATAACAAGAGGCCTCTGAAGTGATGTGTGACGACACAAATACAAATGTGCCCTGGCTCTGCTTCATCAGGGGCCTCATGCATAATGCTGTGCATAGAATTTGCACTATAACATGGCGTAAGCACAAAAGCAGAGATGTGCTTATGCACAGAAAAATTCAAATGCAGGAATCTGTGCGTTAAGCCTACTTCAGCGTTCTTCGCTACATAAATCCCGATCAGCGTGGAAATTAACACACGTGCAAGTGCCTGCTGTCCCACCCCAACTCCTCCCAGAATTATGCCTCTTTGAATGTGCAAATCAATATAAATAGCCCTTAAGCTCAGCGTTCTGTGAAAAGGCAATGGCAAAATTACGAGGAAAAATAGAAGAATTTCAGCGAATACCAAATGAAGGCAAAGAAAAACGTACTCTTTGTTGGTTTAAACAGTGATATAAAGAACAAAGGAAGTTGGTCGAGTGACAGAGCGTGTTCACAGTGCACAGTGCCTGAAATAAAAAGAACTTGTCAGATATCAAAGTCGCCATGAAAAGGTGAGTCGTAGCCCACCATCTGAGTTTCATATGAAAGCTTATTAGGGTACAGAGGAAAAAATAGGCACACAGTGTGAAAAAGCACAAAATGTCAACTTCAATCTCGACATTTCCACTTTAATCGCGTAGTTTATTTTGTCATTAAGTAGAACATCATAAACTTCATCTTAAAATAGTTTAATTAACCAGTTTCTCAAATCCCATCGTAATTAAAAGTACACGTTAAATGCTTTGTTTTGTATTTGATCTTCTATGTGCTCTATGTGTGTGAATCACTACGTGCTTCCTTTCTTTCTCTTCCTCTGACAGGACACAGAATCCATTACATTGTGATATTACAACTCTCTGAATAACTAAAATACTAAGATGTATACATGATATCATTTTCATGATGATAGAAGTTAAAAGCACGTTATTAAACATGGGAACACGGTGGCTGTGATTGTTCATGTCTTACGCATAAGATGCTTGCTGCATGCATGCGATCTTCGATGAAATAATTTATTGCAGCAGTATTATTGCAGCATATTATGTTCTTATTATCCTGAGATATCCTGTATTTATCCAACCTGAGAGGCACTACTACAGTATATGCAAGCATATATAAACATGGCCAACAAGAAAGGGGTTCAGAAAGAAACGAAAGAAACAAAACTAAAGCTACATCCAAGCTCAGATCGGCAAGCCCAAGTTCAAGCTCAAGATCACGGCCTTTCAGAGACTGACCTGGATCAGATGGGTGAAAGCCCAGACTCCTCAGGACCACAGTCTGCTACAACATCTCCGGCTGAGAGTGAAATGGGGAGCGATGTATGAGTGCGAGTGACGAGGTCACGATAGCTCATCGATTGGCGAAGATCATCTGAAACTGGAAAAGGCCTTGCAGTCCGCTCTCAACTACTTCCGCGAGCGGAACACCGCTGCAATAGAGCCCACAGCCTCACCTACGGTGCACAAAAGCAGAAATGATCTGTCTGAACTGAAGGTGATGATCGCTGAGCTCAAGCAAGAGATAAAGAAAGATAAAGAAAAGCGAGAAGGCAATTGAAAAAGCAAATGAGAAGCTGTGACAGGCGCGCAGCAGGATAATAAAAAGACTTGGAGAAAGCATATATTTTGCTTTGAGGCAGTCTTTAAAGATATGGTGGGTAAAATTGAAGAGCACATTCAGGAAACCTCGTCTAAACTGAGCACACTTGCTGATCAACTGGAGGATGTCAAGGAGACATTCATGACTCGGATTGAATCAGCCAAAAATCTAGCTGCCAGTGCTGAAGAAAAAGCAATAACTGCCAGCTCTGAATGCAAAAACTCGAGACAGACTTGCTGCTTTGGAAGATGGAAGCAGAAGGAATAATATCAGAATCAAAGGTCTACCTGAGAATCGAGAAAGTCCAAACCCAGTGAAATTCGCAGCTGAACTATTTTCTAAAATAATTGGAGAGGACTTTAAAGCAGATTCTGAGATAGCAGGCTTATCGTACGGATCAAATACCGTTAGACCTAGATCTTTTATTATTCGCTTTGAAGATTATTATTTAAGCTAGAGGTGATGGCACTCCTCAGACACAAGCAAGAGATTATATATGAAAATAACCACATTCGTATCTTCCCTGATTTCTCCAGCAACAGCTACTAAACGCAGCCTTCTACAACATTAAACAGCGGTTATGGCAAGCCAATATCAAATACAGCCTCTTGTATCCTGCCAAACTGAAAGTGGAATTGCAGGTCAATTCTATGTCTTCTAGCAAGGAAGAAGCAGAAAAGGAATTAAGAAAGCTGATCCCACTATTCTGAAACACAATAGTGAGTCATAGCCTGTCATGATGGCAAGGATAAATAACCTACTGTCTGATCTATTTGTTAAGATACGGGTTTTATCATTATATATCCTCATTATTACTGGAGCTATCTGTTTATGTTTTAATTACAGTTAGCTTAATTTTTTTTTTTTTTTTTCTTATTTATTTATTTTTCTCTACCCTAAAGAGACTGTTCAACATCATACCCTTGGTTTATTGTTATTGCTATTATTGCATTAAGACTTATTATGCTTATTCTGGACCACTTTCTAACACCATCCCGGTTTATTATCTGGGTTATCATCTTAATACATTAAGATTGCTGAAGATTATATATATTTTAAGTTCATAGTTTGTTAATGATTATTTTTAGGCATATAGTATTTAGACTATATTGGTAATAGATATCTCTATTTTTAATCCTAAAACGCGCTGCATGGGGGCTTGTTTTGCTTTGGACGTGCTCTGTCTCTGGGTATGTCAGAGGACTGGGACTGTGGTGGGTTTTAGCCTCACTGGGGAGGCAAAAGGGAGGGTGGGGGTTAAGGGGAGAGAAAGAGAGCAGGCTATATCTATACCTAATCTATCCTTTAATCTTTATAATTATAACTACCAACGTAATAATAAGCTGCATGGCAACAACTCTTGGGGAAATAGGAAATTAAGGTAAAGCTGTCTCACTTCCAGTTAAGACTATAAAATGACATCAAAAATTCAGAATCAGTGTCTCCATGATGGGACAGTTAACTTCGTAGCTGGAATGTTAAAGGCCTGAATCACGAATTAAAGAGAAAGAAAGTACTCTCTCACCTAACAGGTCTAAATGCTAAAATAGTATTTTTACAGGAGACCCACTTACTAAGCAAGGATCAGTTCCGGCTGCAAAAAGACTGGACTGGCCAAATGTTCCATTCTAGTTTTACAAAGAAAACTAGAGGTGTGGGAATTCTCATACATAGAACAGTACCATTTGTAGCATCAGATGTAGTATTGGATCCTGAAGGGAGATATGTAATGGTCATGGGAGACTTATCTAACTGTAAAATGATTTTGATAAATGTTTATGCACCTAATGTTGATGATAAGGAATTTATACAAAATTTATTTGCATCCATTCCCAATCTGAACACTCATAAACTTATAATGGCTGGGGACTTTAATTGTGTTTAAATCCACTTTTAGATAGGACTTCTCCACAGGGGAACGACATCTAACACTGCAAAGATAATTACAAAGTTTATAACTGATCACAACTTATCAGACCCTGGAGGTTTTTAAACCCAAATTCAAGAACATATTCTTTCTACTCACCAGTACATCATTGCTACTCAAGGATTGATTACTTCTTTATAGATAATAACTTCTTGCCTAAGATTAAATCTTGCAAATACGATGCTATTGTTATTTCTGACCATGCACCTGATCTTGGAGCTAAATTACTAAGCCCCACACACTCACCCACAGATGGCGTCTCAACCCGCTTCTATTAGCTGACGAGAATTGTACAAATTTATATCCAAACAAATCAAATTCTTTCTAGAGACAAATACATCCTCAGAGATCTCTGCAGGAATACTCTGGGAAACTCTTAAGGCCTTCTTAAGAGGACAGATTATCTCATATCTTTCCCACAGAAATAAATTAGAAACCAAGAAAGTAGCAGAGATAAAAAGCAAATTACTAAAATAGATGAAGAACATGCCAGACTACCAAGCGAGACTCTACATAGGAGGCTGGCTCTGCATTCAGAATTAAACCTCTTGACAACTAAAGAAACTGAACAACTAATTTACAAATCCAGACATCATTACTATGAACATGGAGAAAGCTAATAAGCTTTTAGCTCAACAAATTCACAAGCAAGAAGTCGCAATGCAATCTCAGTAATCACCAACACGAACGGAGATAAAATCATCGAACACAAAAATATAATGCACACTTTAGAGACTACTATAAATCCTATATACTACTGAGTTTAAAGAAGACAATACACAATCTAATGCATTTCTGGATACATTACAGATACCACAAATAGACACTTTTAGTGTGGAGGAACTTGATAAACCTCTGGCATTATCAGAATTACTAGATGCTATAAAGTCATTCCAAGGCGGGAAAGCAGCAGGCCCTGATGGCTACCCTGCAGAATTTTACAAGAAATTCTCCGCTCAGCTAGCTCCCTCCTATTAGCAACATTTACAGAAGCCAGAGATAACCAATCTCTTCCTCAAACCTTTCGCCAAGCACTAATCACTGGTTTTCCAAAACAAAATAAGGACTTATTACAATGTGCATCATACAGACCAATTTCACTTCTGAATAATGACGTTAAAATACTCTCTAAAATCATAGCTAGAAGGATGGAGAAAGTGCTCCCTCGTAATATCACAAGACCAAACTGGATTTATTAGGGCGACACTTATCTTCAAATCTTGTGTTTAATGTAATATACTCACCAACTAAATCAAACACCCCAGAAATATTATTATCATTGGATGCAGAAAAAGCATTGACATGATTGAATGGAAATACCTTTTACTACATTGGAGAAGTTTGGGTTTGGCCCGAACATTTGTGCATGGATTAAATTACTGTATACTAACCCAGAAGCTTCAGTTTGCATCAACAACATTTGCTCAGACTACTTTAAACTAGAGCGTGGCACTAGACAAGGATGCCCTTTGTCACCACTGCTGTTTGCAATTGCCATTGAACCACTGGCAATACATTGTCGAAATACTGATCAGATAAAGGGGATTAGCAGAGAAGGACTGGAACAGAAAATCTCATTATATGCAGATGATATGGTACTGTATATATCAGACCCAGAAAATTCTGTGCCTGCAGTCTTAGCAGCACTCACAGAATTTCAAAAGATCTCTGGTCTCAGAATTAATCTGAATAAAAGTGTACTCTTTCCAGTGAATTCTCAAGCATATAATATTAGATTAGACACCCTACCTTTTATCATTGCAGAACAGTTTAAATACCTAGGGGTAAACATCACAAGTAAACATAAAGCTCTTTATCAACAAAATTTCGCGTCTGCATGGAAAAAATTAAACAAGACTTGCATAGATGGTCAACCCTTCATCTCACACTAGCTGGAAGAATTAACACTGTTAAGATGAATATTCTTCCTAAGCTCCTTTTTATTTCAAAACATCCAATATACATTAATAAATCATTCTTTAAGCAATTAGATTCAACAATAACCTCATTTATTTGGAATTCAAAACATCCACGCATCAAAGAGCGACCCTACAAAGACAAAAGGCAGAAGGTGGCATGGCTCTACCTAACTTCCAGTTTTATTACTGGGCAGCAAATATACAGTCGATAAGAACCTGGACACAAATAGAAGAACATACACAGGCTTGGACCGCAATAGAAGTAAAATCCTGCAGTACTTCTTTGTATTCCTTGCTCTGTGCTCCAATAAACACGTTATCGGCAATACACTAATAACCCAATTGTGCTCCACTCACTTAGAATCTGGAACCAATGTAGAAAGCATTTTAAGACGGAGAAGCTTCTATCTGTGGCACCTCTGCAAGAGAACCACCTCTTTCAACCTTCACAAACATATGCAGTTTTAATATCTGGAAAAATTTGGAATTAACTTGCTTAGAGATCTTTATATAGACAACGTCTTTGCATCCTATGAACAATTACATTCCAAATTTAACATTCCAGCTACACATTTCTTTCACTATCTTCAAATCAGGAACTTTGTTAAACAGAACCTTCCAGATTTTCCTCATCTTGCACCCTCGTCCATGCTGGAAAAAATATTGCTCAATTTCAAGGACTTAGACTCCATCTCTACAATATATAAAATCATTTTACAATCCCTTCCTTTCAAAGATCCAAGAGGACACTGGGAAAAGATCTCTCAATTAATATATCAGAAAAGGAGTGGAAAGTAGCAATGCAGAGAATTCACTCGAGCTCCATATGCGCAAAGCATACAATTATACAACTCAAAATTATATATCGAGCACATCTGTCTCACTAAAACTCTCAAAATGTTTCCAGGGCATGATCCAACCTGAGCGTGCAACAAGTCCCAGCCTCACTGGGTCACATGTTCTGGGCCTGCACCAAATTAACATTATTCTGGACAAAATTTTTAATTACCTTCAGACAGCCTTGGACTCACAATCCCTCCTAACCCATTAACAGCTGTGTTTGGGGTTCTTCCAGAGGGCTTAAAGTGGAGAAAGACAAACAAATTGTGATTGCATTCACTACACTTTGGCACGCAGACTTATTCTGATAAACTGGAAGAACCCAAACTCTCCTCTTTTAAGTCAGTGGGAAACTGATGTGTTATATTATTTGAAATTGGAAAAAATCAAATACTCAGTTAGAGGATCTGTACAGACTTTTTTCAAAACATGGCAGGATCTAATCAGTAATATTTTAGAATAAGCTCTTAAAGCACAGAGGAAGCAATTATTTCTGTATTTCTTTTTCTTCTCCATTCATCTCTATTGGCTTATCAAACTTATCAATTTAGGTATGTTTACAAGCCTTAAGTTTTACTCCGTTGGCCTTGCTCTCTCTCTCAGGGGGACTTGTTCTTAATCCTACTTTTGTAAAAATTGATTGATTTGTATGGAATGATTGCAATAAAATTAATACAATTTAAAAAAAAGGGTAACTACACAGGAACAGTAGCACTGCTTTGGCGCTGGGTGCCGCCAGTCTGAAAAACTGGGCAGAGAACTTGCGTGCGCCAGGGTATGAGGTACTGTGGAAATGTACATGGCTTTATGCCAAGTTTAGGTTTTATACATCGCAATTTGAACGTGAAACATTCTTACTTAATATTTCTGTGCGTACCCACCGTTTATACTTGAGGCCCCAGGTCTTCATGTTCAGTTTAGAGACAGAAGGCTCACAGTGGTGGAGACTGGCAGCAAAGTGACAAGTGACACTGCAATGGCTACTGGGAATTTCATTGATGCAGCATTCAGCAGGACCATCCTGTTTATTATTGAGATTTGAGCAAATCTGACATGAAAAGGTCCAAGAACTCCAGCTGAGGGGCAGACACATTCACAAATGTCATCTCAGAGTCATCAGGAGATTTGGACAATAAAAAGAAACAGCTGAGAGCCTGAAACACAGAGGGTGTCTTGTCATCTAAATCAGAAGAGCGAATGAAAGATCTGACTTGACCTGAGACCACTGGGGGCTACTGTATGACTGAATTATGAAATCAATCATCATGATTTGTAAGTCACTTTGGATGGAGGTTTCTGCCACAACTCAAGGACTCATCTGAAGGGTGTCAGTGAAGTTCACAGCTGTAGTTCAAATCTAAATGTGTTTACAGTACGTGGTGTTCTGTCCTTGTGCCAAAAGAAAGGAACAGAAACGGAAGTTTGAGTCTGTTAGCGGCTTTCTATTGTTGGATTAAATGTGTCATCTGTGGACTCGGAGTCTTCTCATTTTACATCCTGACAACTTAACACAATAATTATTGTATTTAGGGATGAATGCAGTCTTTAATATTAGAAATACAAATAAAGAAAAACATAAAACAGACAGCGTCACACAAATCAGTGGGATTGATGTTTAAATGAATTAATGTGTGGACATGAACAGAATTAACAGTGGAATTTGAAATCAACAATTTCCCTTTTGTATTATTCAGGCTTTTTAAACATGAAGGTCACATAAATCTGATCTTTTAATACTTTAAAGATAAAAATAAAATATTTCCTCAGACACACGTCATTGAAATTACTTTTCTTAAAAACTCAAGTAGCTTAAGTCTTGACATAACTTTTCAAGTTTTCTTCATCTACACACACAAGTGCATGAAGTTCCATCTAATGACATATCTGGTGGCCTTCCTCAAAGTCACACCTCACCTGTCACACTTTGTTCTGCTGCTCTTCATTTTCTGTGTCACGTATTTCACTATCTGGGTGTGAAGATTCAACATACAGCAAAGGTTTTATTCATTCATGTTGAACTGACAGCTTCTTCTTCCAAAATGTTCCTCCAAGAAAGGAGAAGACGGGCAAACATTCAAGTTCAGGTTTAGTGACAAGTGTGCAGATTACAGGAAACTCTGACTTGTCTGCTTGACAAACACGAACATCACGTTTAGAGTTTCATTAACATGTGAGAAAGTCAAAGATACGAACAGTAAGACCACCGACATGTGTGTGGTGTGCAGACGAGAGCAGTGACTGTGATTAGTGAGAGGAAGAGCATGAAGATCACGCTGATGACACGAGTTTATCTACAACTCCAAAGTCACTCAGCAAATCTCATCAGTGACTCAACTTTCATACTGCAGGCGGCGTGTATTTGTAGAGGCTTCTGTTCAACAAGTTTAACTTTATTATTATTATTATTATTATTATTATTATTATTATTATAAGCTCCCAAGTGGCCCAGTGCCTCACAGCTCCTAATTTAAATTCCCATCATGCTCAGCATCTCTGTGGAGTTAACGTGTTCTCCTGGTGTCACATGACTTTCTCCCAGTTCTCCCAGTCGCACATCCACTGGTAACACCAGTCAAACACACTTGCAGTTCTGTCCCTGACTCTATTTGAGTTCATTTATAAATGACAGACAAAGTGACATTTCTGAGTCTCACATACGCCTTCACACTCAAATGCAAATAAATAAACTGATTCAGACGAGGACTGGATTGATGAATTTGACTCCATTTTTAATTATTTTAATTACACTTTATGACCACAAGAGGTGCCATTCACACACAATTCTGTATTCTGTTGTCATTTTAATTGTGCTGATTTGTGTGAAGTCGTCCATTTTTAATTCCGTTTCTTCAGTTCTTTTCTCACGTCTAGCACTCTGTTCAGTAATTAAACTTATTATTGTCATTTCTGTCACACACTGTGACTCCAGCACTGCAGCAGACCACCTGTGTGTGTCACTGAAATGACGTCGAGTCTGCGGAGGTTCAGGACTGTGAGGTGGACCCTCAGAGAAGTTCACGAGAAGCCATTTTATTACAGAGGACAGTGCCGTGTCACCTCACTGATGGCGATGATTTCTTTTGTAATTCCTGCCTTTCTTTATTTCATTTGACATCCCTTTCTGTTTTATTTCATTTCATCCCAAACTCATCTCAGTGTTGATGAACTTCTCAGCAGACTTACAGTGTTGTGTATTTCAGTCCACGTTTAACAATAGAAGTATATAGCGGCTGTAACGGCCTTACCCGACCGCAGCTACACCTCAAGACCTGTGGCCTGGATTAATTGCTGAGTTAAATCTAATCAAGCCGTACCTTTAACAAATTAAACCTTTCCCCACAATCGACGGTGTAAAAACACAAAAGAAAAGCAGATATGTAAACTTAAACTGATAAAATGTATTAAATGAAACAGAAAAAGCTAAATAAATTATAAATATCCCTCCACCAAAGCAACACCGTGACAAATCCCTAGATGAATATAACTACCCCTCCTTGCCCTTGTAACATATAACAAACAACACAAATACCAAAAAGAATGAATGAAATACGGTAATGAGCGGTCGTGAACTTGAGTCCGAGTAACAATTGTCCTGAATGCAGATGACTGATTAACCAATATATGAAGTGTTTGTAATTCCCGAAAACTGGAACAGCCTCACCGTGTATCCTCGGCGGTGGTGGAAAATGATCGACCCCGGGTCTCGATGATGAGGGTGTTTGGAATGAGTCCGCGGAATGAAAAACAAACTGGATGGAAATGCTGCGATGTGAAATACAGCAGGTACAGGTGGTTAGGTGGTCGTATAATGAATGTCTCCTTCTCTCTCTCTCTCTCTCTTCCGTTTCCCTCTTGATTGCTTTTATAGTCCTGTGACAAATGTAATTGATTGATTGGACACCGGTGTTTTCCAGGTTTGGGGCGATCTCCTTCCATCATCCGTCTCCCTTTACAGGGACGGCATTCACTGACACACATACACAGTAAGCGGGGCGATGGAAACAAGGCGCGCGGAATACGAACACAAACACTATTACTACTATGTAGCCCCGCTACAACGCTAGATAGGAATTCATGTTTGTCTGATCGGTGGTCTCATAGTAGCACAGTGATTGGTGGTCTGGCCTTCAGCTCTGGTGTCACAGGTTGGTTCTTATCCGTGTTGCCCCCACATTGACAGCCCCTGTGACCCTGAATTAGATAAGCGAGTTACAAAATGGACGGTGGTCTCGATATTCAGGGTCTCTGATTCTTCTGCTCAGCTCACACTCTTCATGTCTTCTAATGTCACAAAGTGGGCACCTCAGTGTAATCAGGACTGACCACCAGCAAGTGGCGTCACTGACGACTGAAGAAAACCAATCCAGTGCTGTGGAGAACACGACCATCTTTGTTGAATTCCTCTTTGAATGTCAAATTAAAGACGCGCACTCAGGATTTCTGTTCATTCTCAGACCCTCAGATTCACATTTGATGATGGAGCCGACGCTTTGATCCAACGCCATTTAAAAATCTCAAGTGTTCAGTCCTGATGTCTCATTAAACACAGAAATCCTGAAAATGAAAATCAGACGAGTAGCAAACAGCAGGACACCTCAGGGGCTTGGAGTTGGTGGTCGAATGTTAAAGAAAGTCTCCATCGGCTTTGTGCTGGTCTGACCTGACACAGAGATGGACAGACGACATTAATACAGAGGGGTCAGTGTGTGCGCAGGGGGCAGATGACCAGAGGGGCTGCGTTTTACCACCGTCATTAAGACCAGGACGGAAGAGCGGATAGAGGGTCTCAGTGAAGGAGTCTGTGAAGGTGTAGAGGTGAGGCGGGACTGGGCATTGTAAAAGGAGACCTGACCTCCATCATAGTCCAGAAAGACCCCCACTGTCAGGGGCTTCACTCTCAGGGGAGGGAGAGGACGGTCATTGCAGCTGCATACTCACTCTCATTCCTCAGCCCTAAAGTCCAGTATCCATTATCTGGGGTCACTGTAATCTCCCCTTCCTGTTGGCGACTCTCTGGCGACTCCTAAAGCCCAGTTAGTCTTCCCCGACCTCCCCCTCCCAGTAGTGTCTCCCTGACGTGAATCCTCTTCTGGCCAGGACATTAACCCAGTAGTCAAACCTCTTTGGATTGTCTGTCACTCCCTGTCGTGTGTCTGTGTATCTCACTTCTTTCCCGTCTTCAGACACAATGAGATGTGGATTTGCAGTCTCAGGGTCAAAAGTGACATCAGCTGAGGAGAAGATGAAGAAAAGAGGAAGACGTCAGGAAATCAGGGGACGTGAGGAAGACAACAACACATTTACACTCCTTGAAGGACCTGAACATTAAAAAGACAAAGGCGTCAAACAGCACGTGTTCAGTTCTCAGCCCACCAAGCCCCTCGTGTGTCTCTTTGTGTCACTGCTCGGCCCCCTGTGTAGTGCACCTCTGACCTCCTCCATTTTATCTTCATTTAACCCTAAAGAGCCTGATCAC
Source organism: Polypterus senegalus (assembly GCF_016835505.1). Taxonomy (NCBI): domain Eukaryota; kingdom Metazoa; phylum Chordata; class Cladistia; order Polypteriformes; family Polypteridae; genus Polypterus; species Polypterus senegalus. The sequence continues at coordinate 223,906 of NW_024386005.1, read as the reverse complement.
CACGCTGTGAACATTTTAATAAAAGACGAATCACACAGCGAGGATTTGTTAAAGACACAAACAAGACGACCACCAGTGAGGCCTGGCACTTGTTCACAGACTCACCAGCAGCTCTCAGACTTGTCGTCACTAACCTGAGGGTCTCATGTCCCTTGGCCTGTTGTCCTCCTGTTCCTGTCATTCCTGTCCACTTTGATTCATTTTGTGCTGCTCTGCTCTGCTCTGTCGGTGACTCTGTCACTTTTCTTGTCCTTACACTGCGTTGGTGGCCTTTTATTTAGCAGACCCCCCACTTTATGTTTCTCAGTTCCTTGTCAGAAGTGACAACGGGGGGCACTGAATTTATGACACTGACTCTAACAACACAAGATGGCCGCCTGTCAGTAATGAGGATGAAGTGTCACAAGTCATCAGTCAGCAGGGACACCATGTGACCGGTCAGTACAGGTGAGGGGGGCTTTAATAAGGAGAGGGGACGAGAGGACATACAAGGTGACAACACTGATAGTGACGACAAAGGACAGGACAGCAGGACAAAACACAAATTGGCAGTAAAGAGGGGACAGGACTGGACACTGAGGGGCTGAGAATGGACAGCGGGCCCTGTGAGGACTCAGCAGCACTCAGTTTACTTTAAAAAGTGGAAACGTTGGGAGTGAAAACCTCAAGTGTGTCCTCAGTGTTGTCATCTCACAAATACTTCAACATCGACATGCTGGAAATGGGGGCCTGAGAAAGGGTCTGCACTGAAACACAAGAGGGTCCTAAGTGACAGAAGGGACATCATGGAGTCTTTAAGTAGCAGGGTTAGTGACAATGACACGCAGTGCTAATCGGTGCGAGACCACTGAATCAAAATGACCTTCTGAGAATAAAGTCTACAAGACAAACGAGCATCCTTTGTACCGAGGAAGACATCTGAGGAGTTGTGTCTGCACGAGGAGGGTCCGGTCTTTAGTTCTGTCTTTACTGACTTGTCTGATGTTCTTGAAACACAAAATGAAGTAATGTCCGCCTGCCAAGGAGAATCCAGCTGTTTATGACAGAGGACTGTTTAGTGAACTTCATAGGAATAAGAGAACTAGCGATATTCAAAGAGACCACCAGGGGGCAGTAGAGGCTGAGGTCTTAACTAGCAGCTCATCTGCCTTTAAACACACAGAACAAGCAGCCATCCATTGTCATAACCTGCTTATCCAGAGCAGAGTCGAGGGGCAGATGGAGCCGATCACAGCAGGCATCAGGACAGGGCAGGAACAACCCATGGATGGGACGCCAGTCCATCAGCGGGCAAACACTCAGACACACATCAGGGCTAACTGAGCGTCACCGGACCACCTAACCTGCATGTCTTTGGAGCACACGGAGGAGACCCTCACAGTCACAGGCAGAACATGCAAACTCCACACAAGGAGCCCCAGGAGGTGAACCCCAGTGTCCTTACTGGGAGATGGCAGCAGCTACCACTGTGTCACCATGTCACCCACACAGAGGGACCTCAGCCATTAACTGAGACCTGGGGGACAGTCACAGAGCTCACAAGGTGCTGCTTGTCATGGTCATGAAGGTGACACGTTTAACATGAAGACACAAAGACTACAGACACAGAAAATGAGAATTTCATGACCAGCTTATCAACCGTACCTGCTGAGCTGCATATTCTCCTCCATTCTGTAAAATAATAAATAAAGAAATAAACTTAATGAGTCCAATAAAGAGTGAGACTTGAAAGACCCCCAGTGACCCCCAGTTCAAACATTGTACCTGCATTGGTGGCGTTGTGACTTGTCTGCTGAAGAAGAGAGCTGCGTTACTGAGTGAATAATCAGGTGGGTCAACTTAAAACATCATCTCTTCAGTTCTCACTCGCTACTTTCATTTACTTTCATTTTCCTCTTCTGAAGTCTTAAAATATCTTTGCATTTCAAATTTCCCTTCATAAAGACCCCTTATAATAGACAGCAGAACAATGGACATGACAATAGCTGGAGTGCCAAGCACAGACTGAAAGTGGATTTGCAGAATTAACAGCCTACTGGCCTTTGGCTTTGAATCTGCGTGGCGTCTGATGAAGAAGGAACAGAATTATTTATGATTATTAGGAGTGGAGGTCCTACTGTGAGACTTCTGACCGTGTCCTCGTCACCACAGAAACACAGAAATGAACGCTGCAGGTGTAATTAGTGTGACTGCAATACAATAAGACACGTGCCAGAAGACCCTCGTCTTGACCAGTTTGTCTCCTACTGATGGCCTTGCTATTTGTCTTCTCCATTGTCAGTTCAAATGGCTCCTCAGTGCCAACTGTCTGAGTGTCGGTGACCAGAAACAAACTGCTGTGTGAACTGAGAGATCAGAGTGACAGTGGAGGACTGAACTTCTATCAGGTGACATGTGATGCCCACTTCACGGGGTCCTGCTCACTCTTAGGGGTTCACAGTTAAAATAATGAGGTGAATCTAAATGTGAGGACAGAAATCCAAATGTTTAATAATCAGACTGAGTGGAGCAGACGGAGCTTTAGAATCAAAACAACAGCAAACAAAGGATAAGGAGGACTCTTGTGTTGTGTCCAGTACTACTGAGGTAGGGTCTGAGCCCCAGGACCCTCAAACTGATGGACCAACGATAAGAAGAGTGGACTAAAATAAAAGAAGAAGATGAGAAGAAAACACAAGGCACCTTACTGAGTGGCGTAAATAAGATACGAGAGGACAGCACAGTGGGCACCTCAGGGTGTGTGTGAGCTAAGAACGTTCAAACAGTTCTTATAAAATACTGATTCACTCTCAGACATGGAATCAATACAAATCATATTCATAATAATATTATCAGGAAAGCATCCTTAGACTCAGAATGTTTCTTAGTAAAGAGCCTCTACTTGGACTTGTCATTTCTAGCACTAATGTTTCACGTTCTTATTGTGTCCCTTGAATTACTAAACTCTCTCCCTCCATTTAAATCTTTAACAGTTTTATTTTACATTTTAATACAAAGAAGAAAAATCTTTTCTTACCAATTTCCTTGTGCAGGAACCAAATAGGAAGGAATCTAACTGTAGACATAAAGAGAAGAACAAAGTGAACATTTGAGAAGAGAAGTGGGACTGACAACACCAGTCTCTCCATGGATGAAGGACACCTCAGATGAATATTTATATATACTGTATATTGTGAGCGTCATACGGATGGAGTGGCGTCACAACTGGGGTGAAGGCTGATACTTTGTCCAGCTGGGAGGCCACAATGAAAGGCTGTGCCACCTGCCCAGGATGGCTTTTGGTTCTTGTCCTACGTGTGGTGGAAATTTAACAGATGGACTGGATGAAATATCAAGGACAATACAGCCTACAATACAATATGAGAGGCGGCAGTGATCCACTGGCTCAGTTCATATGACTTGTAGTTCAGAAGGGCAATCCTGCCAGGGTCTGTGTCTGCCACCAGAGGGCACTTTCATAAGAGAGCCTACAGTACCTGATCATGTGACCCCCATATGTGACAAAAGTGCCTTCAGAATGCAATGTGATGACACCAGAAGTACACCAGGGTCCAACATACAAGAGAGCGTCTCCTTCACTTGGTGAGTCAGAGTTGGGAGGAAGAGGATGACACTCACTAAGGAGGAGCAGAGGGAGACAATAAAGCACTTATTTGGCGTATTGTTTAAAGTAAGAGTTGTGAGGTGTTGTCATGTAATAAAACATGTTATGTTATCCTCCGTTGGTGTCTGACGTGGTGTATCTGCTGTTCAGAGCTCTGGGGCACCTCTAGTGGCCACAAAATATACAGCAATATGTCTGCTTCTGAGGGTGACTAGGGACATTGTCACAAGTGAAGACTTTTCAGGTGACATACGTTACATACGATACCATATTTATATGTAACCTTTAGGGGAAATGACAGAGATATGCGATTTAGGAGATCATTGTTACGCAGATGACACTCAAATCCATATTGGGGTAAACTTCCACCACTACTCTCCTCACAAACTGACTCCATGAAACAAAGTCAAGGGTGCAGCAGACGTTCCTTCAATCAAATTGCTTAATGACTGAGGTTCTTTAATGGGTCCTTCTTCTGTACAAAAAATAAATCATTTGAGTTCATCTGTTGATAGAATTCTGTTATCACCTACCATTAATGTCTGTGACCTTGGAGTTATTTATGACAGTCAGCTCACGTTTGATGCACACATTAAAAACATTACCAAAATGTATTTGTTTCATCAGCACAAGATTGCAGGACCCTGAATATTTCAGTTACTATCTGCTTCTGAAAAGAGTATTCATGTCTTCATCTAAGGCCCTTCATCATTGAGATTATTGCAATGCTCTTCTCTTTGGTCTCCCAGCAAATTCTCTTAAGAAGCTCCAGTGTGTGCAAACTGTGCTGCTCAGACTGTACCCATACGTCACTGAACCGTCACATCACCCCTGTACTGGCGTCCCTGCACTGGTTCTCTGCTCACAAACACGTCACATTTAAAACTCTCATCCTAACACACAAAGAAGTCCACGGCACAGCCTCTCGTCACATCTGTGGCCTCGTCAGACCCTCCATTCTGCTGGCTCTTTGTCCCTGCAGGAGGAAACATCAAGTCATGGAGGATGAGAACTTGATTTACAGAATCTAATGACGTTCTGATTGACTCTCCTGCTTTGTTTGGATTTATTACTGGATGTCACAAATTGGTTTTTACTTTGTTATTTACTGCTTACTTTATACTTTTTATTCTTCTTTTCTTGCTATGCCTTATTGCACTCTGGTTCAAGAAAAGTGCGTTACAAATAAAATGTGCCATTATTACTATTATTATTATTATTATTATTAGTGAACATGCTGGCACAGAGGTTGGCACTGATGCGAGCCCATTCAGAGTGTGGGTTGAGCCTGCATGCTTCTCCGATGTCAACATGTTTTTCTGCTGTCCATTTTAAAGATGAACAGTAAATAAGTTAAAATATTAGTGTGTGTGTGTGTGTGTGTGTGAGAATGTGTGTGTGTGTGTGAGAATGTGTGTGTGTGTGTGTGAGTCACAGACTGGCACCTTACAAATGGATTTCTACTGTCGTGTGTCAACTCTCTGCTTCCATTAATTGGAATCGAAAACAAATGAATAAATTAATTTTATATTCAAAACCATAAAATAAATTTAAAAGCTGTTTATTTTTTATGTTTTTGGTTTCCTTTTCTATTCACACATGAAGCACCAACACAAAGGAGACACAGAAGTCTTCACTGAACGTGGTGGGCCACATTGGCTCAATGCTGACCATTTTCAAATCGTCTCCTCTTCACATTCAGTCTGGCAGCCCTGATCTCCCATTTTGAATTTCCTGACCAGTTCATGTTTATTCAGTCACACCAAGGCCTTCACTAATTGAACTGCTCAGATATTCATGGACTCTGAAGACCCCTGAGAAGCCACCTCACCATCACAGAAGACAGATAAACAGTGGCCAAGTAGAAAGAGGTAAATCAGCACAAGTCGAGCTCATCAGACCAGTCCTTGATCAGAGTGTCTCATATCTTCAGCCCTGTGCTGACTCACGACTAGAGAGAGGACTAAATGTGTAATGGAGGAGCCATTTGGCACTCAGCGCCTGCGTGGCGTTAGGTTTGTCAGCCCACAGCCCTCAAACTCCAGTTCAGCTCCTGGTATGATGTCTCCAGTGGACAGTCTGCATGTCCTTCCATTGTCAGTGGATTTTCAATGTGGCCTCCTACAGCCGCTAACTGTGAATTGTGTGATTAAAATACAAACTGACTGACACGTCTCAGGATTCACGATGACAGTAAAAGACACAAAGTAACTGAAATCAAACTGTACTCACCTATTGAATCATATCTGGTGTTTGTTTCTATGGAAGACAAAAAAAGAATATAAAGATGAATTATTTATGAATAACGTTACCATTTACTGAGCAGTCAGTCTTTTCTGATGTCGATGTGAGATCTTCTGTCCTCACCTCTCATTCTTCTCCATTGAATGACCAGCAGGGGAGTCACCGCTAAGCAAAGAACCAACAAGATGCAGAAAGCCACCAACCAGCCAGAGACCCTTGGGAGAAACCTGCAAAATGAGGGGAAGACGTGTGAGTCTGTGAGACAGGAATGAGCTTCAGGTGTGGAAAACACAGAAGAATCCATCAAGTGGGACTCCTTTCCTATCAGTATCTCACCTCCATTAATGTCATTCTCCACCAGTGTTTGTCTCCTACGTCTTTTTAACCTACATGTTTACTTTTCATTTCTTTGAATCATGGGCACAGATTTAGGGTCCATTCCTAGACTAAGTCACAGTTGAATTTTCTACAGACAGACAGCCTTGTTTTGAAGTCACACTGCTAGCCAACTGTACCTGACACTGTAGATTTATTCATGCGTGTGTGTGGTGGTATCTGACTGTTCCATCTCTTATCCATATTTCATTTCCACTTATGGATCTTTTCCTTTTTCTTGTATATGGCACATCATTTAACACAAAATTGATTAGTAAGTTGAATTTTGAAAGCACACATTTAAGAGGTGCCTCCTACAACCCCAAGACATGCCTGTTGTGTCCATTCTGAATTAGCCCTGTGTGTGTGTGTGAGTGGGCCCTGTGCCCAGTGCTGCTGGGGTCGGCTCCATCACCCACTACCCTGAACTGGATTAAGCCTGTTTGTTAATGTTATGGTTTCATGTTTCTGAGAAGTAGAATGTGGAGTGACTCACTCAGGGTCACACAGGGAGTCAGGGCTCAGGATTGTGGGTCACAACTACAAAGCCATGGCCAGAAGACTCCGTCCTGTCACCGTGTGTCACCCTCTCCATCACATTGTAACACACCCTCGGACAGCATGTCCCCAACCAGAGATAAATCAAAGGGGTCGGCACTGTTTACTTGTTTTACCATTTTAATAATAGCAAGATTTTATTATAAAACATGTTAGGTGAGTAACAATAGTAAAGGAAAATGGGTCTTATGACAGGAAAGACACTTTAGTGGTTGTCCTTCACCAGCATAATTCCAAATGCTCACCATAATTAAAATATGTTTTACTATTTGATTTTTTTATCTGAAGTATTTTCCAAATTTTCCACAAATTCATTAAATGGAAGCCTAGCTTTTTAGATTGATCTACAAATTTGTAAAATTTGTAAACTTTTCTGTAAAATTCTGTGTAAAAATGGAGCATTGACCAAATGACATGCTGCTAGTGCCACACTATTAATGACGTACTGTAGATGCCAAGTCCGGTGCCAGTCTGGCTTTGGTGCTTTACTTCTCATCAGACAGCTGAACACGTTGTACTCCTCCTTCACCGGGAGGACGCTGCTCACTCTCAGAAGACCCTCGGGTCCGCTCTGACTTTATTGTGGACTGTGACGTCACGTCTGCCCCATTCATGTCCCTCCAGGTGACTTCTGGTTGGGGGTTCCACTTCTCAGCGCTGCACTCCAGTCGGGTCTTCTGGCCTTCAGTGGAGCTCATAGAAATGGAGGGCTGAGCACCTAAAACTAATGAAACACAAAAGAGTGGAAGATCAGTGAAGAGAAGAAGAAGAAACACTTTAACATCAGCTGACATGGCATACGGTTAGGAATGAACTGCTCAGATAAAGATATTTGGTTACAATGAACACATTCTGAGTTTGGAGTGTTGGCTTCAATTTTATTGTGTTTGACTTGTGTCAGATTATTTTGTTTATTGCTAATATTTAATGAAACTTCACAGAGTGTCAGTTTGAAATGTTTGGGGTGTTTGATAAAGAATGGAGCCAACTGAGGTTAGGGGTCAGATTTGGGACTATGAGGACATTCTTTTGAATGTCTTCACACTCATAAATAAAGAGACCAGCTATTAAAATACAGAAATCCACACGGGCAGACCAGAGGAGTTATTCAGCTCAACACTCCCACAAACAGGAAGAGCAGCGTCTTTGATTTGTGGATTCCAGTTCTTTGGTATTCTGTCTGTGCTGGGATGCAGGAGCTTCTCATTATTCTTTAGTGACCTGTAATCCCATTTGCTCTGCCACTTGATGTCCCTCTTGTTCAAGCCTGCCAGATAGTGTCCAGCATCAAGTTTTAGCCAGGGTCTCAACCCTACTTTAGGTGGCGTTTAGTCATCTGTGATCTTTTGGTGATACTTTAAATATAATAATTGTGTTCATTTGATTGTTCTTGTTCTTATGTATGTTATGTTTTGAACATTTCGCTGTTTATTATTTATGTGTTTTGTTTTACCATATTTAGTGTGGAATATGACCCAAACACAGACAGGCGGACACCGTAGGTACAAAACTCAACACACGTTTATTCATATTTACAAAAAGTGAAGCAAAGCACACAACCCACTCTCACCCCAAAGTCCGGGCTATTTCCATAGTGTCTCCCTTCAGGTCCACCTAAACACTTCTCCTCCCGAGTTCGTGTCTTTCTCCTCTCCTGACTCCAGCCATCGAATGGAGGGAGGCGCCCCTTTTAAACCCACTTGGACGTGCTTCAGGTGCCTCCCAATGGCGCCTGCTGACACTCCCCTGGTGTGGCGGAAGTGCGGCTGTGCACCGGAAGTACTCGGGTGTCCCTGGTCTTGTCCCCTCAGCACTTGCACCACACCCAGGACTCTTTAGGCATCAGGGCTCCCCCTGGTGGTGACCACGGGCCCCTATAGGGTTGAGCTTCAAAGCTCCTTTACCGTGGTCCCCAAAGCCACCAGGGTGGTCCCTCCTCCGTCCTTCTAGGCATCCCGGCTGGGTACACCCCCAGCCACTCAACACATTAGTTATACACCAGTGGCATGGTGATGCAGTGGTGGCACTGCTGCCTCACAGTTAGGATACCTGGGTTCACATCCTGGGTTCTCCTGTGTGGAGTTTGCATGTTCTCCCGTGTCTCGTGGGTTTCCTCCCACAGTCCAAAGACATGCAGGTTTGGTGCATTGGCGATCCTAAATTGTCCCTTGTGTGTGTGTGTGTGTGCCTGCAGTGGGCTGGCCCTGCCGGGGTTTGTTTCCTGTCTTGCTCGCTGTGTTGGCTGGGATTGGCTCCAGCAGACCCCCTGTAACCCTGTAGTTAGGTTATAGCGGGTTGGATAATGGATGATGGAAGGATGGATAGATAGTTATACATCCTGTTTCCTTTATATAGTTTCATAGGCTGTAGAACTGTCCCAAAATGACGTTTATTTGTATCACATATTAGCTTATTTATTCAAGGTTTACTTGTAGTTTTTGGTATTTTTGTATTTTATTCTAGTTTATCAACTCTTTTGTATATCCTGTATTTATCTTTATTTAGTGTTTTTTTTCCAATATTATATATATCCCCATTTTTTCTTTCTGTATATCATTGAAGAGCTTTGAGAATGAGGAATGTTCTACATAAATAAAATGTTTCATTATTATTATTATTATTAATATCCTCCTTATCTCATCATGGGACCCGGTCACTCATATTGGCCGACTTTAACTTCACCACTTAACCCAATTCATACGTCTTTCTGTTTGAGAGGAAAATCAAAATACTCAGAAAAAGTAAACTTGATGGAGTAGGTGGAAGTGCAAACTCTACACTGACAGCAAGTGCTCATGGGAAGTGGACATGGACTTCATCGGGCAGTAGATCTAGCCACTGACTCAATGTGCCATCCCATAATACAAGTAGAAACCAAAATTGTAAATCCCAAATGCACACTGACCTTCAACAGTGAGTGAGACCTGAGTCTGTTCTTCTGTTTCTCCAGAGAAAACAAAGCATTTGTAGAGATTGTCATCGGAAACACGGACATTTCTGATCATTAGAGATACGTTGCCAAACTTCAGATTGTCTAGGACCATTGCTTTTCTACTCTCAATTTGTTTTTTGATTCTGTTCTCCTGGTATAAAAGCACCGGTGAGGAGAAGTCCGTTGTAACCCACATGACTTCAAAGGCCTCAGCATTAAGTGCTGGTGAGAGGGAGGCTGGCAGGACCACATATTCACCGACATAAGTGACGACGGGCTTAGAAGGACTAACAATGATGAAGCTGTCTGGAAAGGAAACCACAAGAGTGGGTGACGACCAGGATGTGACTTGTAAATTAGAAAAACTGAGAAAAGTTCATGAAACCATGTTAGCGTATATAAACAGTAAATGCTGCCTTGTCATCTACTATTAAATTCATAGGTGATGTGGACTTCATTTATTCCTTCTGAAGAATAAATTGTCCTGAAATTGCTTTTCTAGATTTAAACTTTTATCTTCTATAAGCTATAAAAAGAAATACAATTTAACTCTCCTTTTGACAAAACACCATATAAATATGTTTCTACAGAAAGACGAGGTTCTGTGAACAGTGCTAGGAGGATACTTTTCTTTTTGTTCTTTATTTCACCTTATACAATTTCTTGTATTAGGAATTTGTTCGTTTTCACATACCACTTGGGGTCAGCCATTGTACAGCACCCTGGAGCAATTGAAGGTTAAGGGCCTTGCTGAAAGGCCCAGCAGAGTAGGATCTCTTTAGGCGGTGGCGGGATTTGAACCGGCAACCTTCTGGATACCAGCACAGATCCTCAGAGCCACCACTGAGTGAGTAAATACAACAAAATATTCATTACAATCAAAACTTAACAAAATATAACCAGCCATCCATACCTGCCCAGGAGATATCTGTGCTGTGTAGAAACAATAAGATAAGAAGAGTCCATCGCATCTGAAGGTTCATGGCTGAAACACAAAGAAGAGCTCATTGTACCTGTAGTCAGCTCCTCTGACAGACTGGTGTAAAACAACTCACAGATAAAACTGCGTCATCTCCACTTCAAATGACAGGAGCAGAGACCACCATTTATATCATTTGTGTTTACGTGTTAATAACCCGGTGACATTAGCTGACATTCTTTGCTTGATTTACTGTCTGCACACTTTGGCTGACATGAAGCTTTTTGACTCGACTCTCAGCTCTTTTATTTTATTATTTTCTATCTTATTACCTCATTGATCTTTACGATAAGCGCTCTCTCATCCCATTGAGCTCCCAGTTCTTCAATTATCTAGTTTGGCTTTGACCTTTTCTACCACAATGGCACAGGAATGGCAGACATCGGTGGTACAGCTGTGGTCTGTCACATCCACCTTTGCCTTATTGTAGCCCCCCAAAGCACAACTGCATCAGACTGGCCAACCCAGTGGTCACCAATATGAATTGTGTTTCCTTTTCCTTTTGTTATCCTTTTGGACTGGCGAGTCCTAGAAAGTATGAGATTCACTTTAGAGAGATGACCAGGAGATGAAAGAAGAAAGCAAAGCAGTTATGAATGTAGGAGGACATTTCCTAAATGAAGAACTGAGTCCAGCAGAACCAAACAGGGATAAAAACAAAATGTGAGGTGAAATGAAAAGAGTTCAGAAAACTAAAAAACAAATGGCGCTTAAACACTTTCCCCTTCCTACAGTATATCTTTCAAAGTTATTTCTACAATCTATAAAAGTATCATTTTCAATCAAGACACCAATTTTTTACAACAGAAGAACTGTGACATCCAGAGACATGTCACCAATAGTCAATGACAATGACACAAAACAATTATTCAAAATGGTATTGAAATCTTAACCAATCCAGACAGAAATGAAAGCTTTTAAAATGAGTGCCAGAAGGTCTAAAATCAAGTAACAGTTCATTTACTATAAAGATCTACGTTGGGTTGGTCGCCATTTAATTGTTGAAAAGTCACAGACAATTCATTTTCCCCAGCAGTGACGATCCTGAAACTTTAACTTATTCTAACACATTACATAATTTAATACGCCATATCACTGAAGGTCTCCTCTCGTATCTGTCACACTCATGTGGTCTCTCCTTGATTTAGAGTTCCCAGAACTCCAACTGCCTCTTCTTTAGTGAGGACACAACTCCTCTCTACACGGCTATTCTTATGATAAACTCAGACAGGCCTTCAACACTCGACATCAACAGCGTGGATCACACAGCCTCACTGGACTGGCGACTGGTTCTCTCTCTTAGTGATTTCTCTTTCTTATTTAACATTCATTTTCAGCCAATTCAGTGGAGTCTTTTACAGATCACAGACATGAGACCTCCAGTAAATGTGCTCATATCTTTGCTGATTGAATGTAATATTGTTGTTCATTTCACACTGGCTGCTATGCTGTATATGATGTACATGTTTAATATGTTAACAGTGCCATTTGAAACTAAACTTAGGTACAGGACTTCATTAACCAATTCATTCATTTCTGTCTTTCTCTCATGTGTACTCCTGATGTGTCTTCACCACCATTTCATGAAACACAAGACTCCCAGTTGTGCCAGTAGATCCAGTAATCAAACCAACAAGGAGAGCCTGACAGCCCAGTTGTTCTCTGCTTATTTCTACTTTCATCCTAACACACCCTGATGACACCGTAAACTGTCTGCACTCCTGTTTCCCCGTTCATGATTATCAGCACACAGCACAGTCAGATCTCATAATAAGTTTGAATCATCACACCTACATTTCTAGGAGTGACAATATGCCGGAGACAATCAGTTCTTTATCATTTGAATTGAAGGAGCTGAAGGAGTCTGTGCTGGAGCTGAGGCCAACCTACATCTGTACAATCCTGATCAATGTTCATAATGTTCATTAATGTTTGTTGTGGTGGTCTTGACTTGAGTTACTTTTACTGGTGAAAACTCAGGGTGGACAAGCTAATTCATGACAGCACCCTGATCTCATATGAAGACCTTCTGCTCTGCTCATGGCTCCTTCACAAAACACACACTTCATCTGCACGACCTCAATGTAAACTTGTGTAGCATAAGCCAGTTACACGTTACTGAGTGAGTGAGCCTCCAAATTACAATTCTTATCACTCACAACCTAAGGATTCATTAACAACAGCAATGCAATAAGCGTCCATAATGTCTCCACTTACTGCTTTCACTTTGTTTCTCTCCACTCTCACCGTTTAGAGCTCAAACATCACGAGCATTTGTCCTTCATCAGCGGTCTGTGAACTTCATGCACAATATGTCAGTCTTTCATGTTCTTAATGTCTTATAAGTCTGTAGAAGGAGAACATAGCGTGTAATAAAATATAAGGAGTAGTATAAAGTGTTCCTCCTCGGATTAATTTCTCTTTCGCTTTTAAACGGCAGCCTGCCAACACTGACACACCTTAAAGTCTTAAAGTGACAGAACCACATTAAAATAAAATGGCCTGTGATCTGACAATAAGACCCTCAGCTTTTATCAGATCTCATGAGAATTCTGTGCTTTTATGATCTTTTTTAGATTTTTTAACAAAGCAGGGCACACACTTATCACCCTTTGTTCCAGATTAGAAGCAGACTTGTGGTGTGAGGATCACGTCAGCCCAAGTACGAGAGGAGACCAGCAGAAGAAATCAAAATGGAGTCAGGGCATGCACTTGATTTACAATTTACAGCCTGGAATAATCTGATTAACTCTAAAGCCAGTTGGATATCATGTGGGCTTCCTCTGAAAACTGGAAGAACAAAACACATTAGTGACATGCTACGTAACAAAAAACAAAAGAATCTGATCACCTGCTGGTGAACAACATCTCAAAAAGTGGTTTTCTTGATTTGCCTGGGCTCACATCTAAGCAGTGACATCATACTCAACGTGTCTAAGAAAATCAGAATCCACAGAATGACACTCTTTACTGGCACAAACAGACTAGTAAGACATCTAAACATGGCAGGCATTTGTTGTCAGCACAGGATAGGCCCGTCAGATGGACTGACACTAAAATTGGTGAACTTCATTGATAACAATGAGAATGTATGAGAACATGTGCATGGTCTTCATCTCTAACCCTGATTCAGTTTTAGTGCTGCTGTTATTTTAGATCTGCTGTATTAAACGTGAAGTTTCCATTCAGCTGAAGCTCAGGGTGCCCTGTTGTCACGCTCTGGCTCTCTGGTGTCCTCCATTGCCTCACAGCACTTCGTTGGCAGTCATTATCAGACTTCTAGAAGTTGCACTGTTGCTTTGTCTAGAGGTGGAGAGTTCTGAAATCTAATTCAACAACAGCAATCCCACAATCTAATAATGCTGCGTATTTAACAGTCTGATGGCATACGGGCAGACGCTCCTACTGAATCTTACAGGCTGAGTTTTCTGACTACAGAGATGTCTGCTTGACTTCAGCGTCTTTAACAGTTCATTACTGGGTTGGCTGGAGTCCCTAAATATCCTGAGAGGTTTGACCAAGTGCCACCTGATGAAGATATCATGTAGAGCAGAATGTGGAGTGTCAATGGTACACTCATCAAGAGTTAGGACAATTCAAGTCGGTGAGACATGCTGTATGTTACTAAAGTCAATTTCAAGTCCTGTCTGTCTGTCTGAAAGATTTTGATGAAGATTGTGAAAATATCTGCTAGGGATTTCTTTCAATTACAGGATGAATTGTTTAGCAAGTGCTCCACTGAAAAAGGAGACTTTTATATGATGCGTACCCCGTGTGTTTCATAGTGATGACTGAGAAAAATTTTAATTTCATGTTTTCATGGAGAATGGAGATAAAAAACAATCTACGACAGAATTGCAGTCTTTGGTGGCCAAAGCTGTACGACAGAAAACAATGTCAAAGAGTCCACAAATACAAAGATCTCACATTCTTTAATCCAGTTGTCAATGATTGAGTTACACACTCATAATATGCAAGATACATGCACTTTTTAAATAATATATTGTTCAATAAATGCTGTTGAGCTTTAGAATTGAAGAAAGGACACCTGACCTATGAATTAGGGAGAGTTGTATGGAGTTTCACACTTGAAGGCCATAAACACATAGCTATAGGTTAAGGGACTGGAGCAAAATGACTAAATAGTAGTAACAATGCAATAATACTGAACAAGAACATACAAGGGTGCGGGGAAATGACAGAATTTAAAAAATGTGAAAAACTACTGATCTGTCTGTATCAGGGTGAGGCAGATTTATTTTATTATAGAAACTGGAAGACAGCGAGATCTTAAGATGAAGCAAAAGTCAATAACAAGGAAATGACAAAGTAGGCAACCAAACCAAGATATACTGTATATGTAGTCAATACGGATCAGTGGATAGAAATAAAAATCAAAACCTTGACAAAGCCAAATCACTTCACATTGTAGTTGAAAAACCTGTGCTAGATTCATAAGCTCCATTTATAACAATTGAAACAAGAACGTAACAATAGCAACATCCTGCCAAAGACCAAATGTAACAAAAACAATCATATTGGGAGAATCCCTGATGCTGAAAACGTCCAGAAATAAATAATGATCTTAAAACAAAAATTATTCTGAGCTGGAGAAATTCCTAATGATAATCTTAATTCTTGCTTTTGTTGTACTAAATATTTTATAAAGCTGTAAGAAATGTTTGGAACTAAGCGACTGTCCTAAGAGTATTCAATATGTGACACAGTCCTGCGTGGTCTGACAGCACACTGACAAGACACGTTTAACAGACAAACCAGGAGATGAACGTAAACTGGAGGAAGAGTCAAAGTCAGGAGATCAAAAGTAACCAAGCAAAAAGCCGAACCGTGAGGCCAAGTTGAAGTCAAAATTATGAAACAAAGATCTTTACTAAAAGACAACCAAAGGTACATTTTAGAGAACATCTGATCGGGTTTTTAATCCACAGTTCATATAGTGAAGTGAACGTTCAGCCAAACTTTAAACCCATCATGTTGATTAGCACAGGTCATGACATCTGAGGACACTCCTGACAACACAGGACACTGTCCTAAGAAAATGTCAGCAGCAGTAACAAACCAAAATGGCAGCCAAAATGGCACAAAAACATACAATGCAAAGGATAATTGAATATTTAATAAGTAAATATCAGAAATTAATTCTCTTACACAACAAACACCTAAACAAGTGTAAGATCAAACCAAATGGTGACAATCAGAGCATTAAAACTATTAAGAAATATAATATCACAATGATATGGAATCTGAAGCTCACCTATGGATGGACTGAAGATACTCAGAAAAATGGCTTCATCTCCTGTTAACGAAACAACGATGATCATCAAAGAGCCCATTAAAGAGTTATAAAAAAATCCTCCTATCATGGGAACTTTTTCAGCTGTTTTCATATGGGGAATAAAATGATATTTCCCTAAATTTAATTTCTTTAACAAATTCATTTTTATTAACAATTATGTAAAAGTGATTATTTTTTGCTTGATTGCCATCTTGTCACCATTCTGTTTCTCATGTGCACCATCACTTTTTGAGTTTGTTTTTTTGGGCACCACAAGTTTGGAAGTTCTGGTATCTGTGCTGCTGTGTGGCTGTTAAGGACATGATGCGTGTCACTAAGACGGGTGACTTTGCTGTTGACTCCATCAATGTGATGGTTTAAGTAAAGACACAACACTCCACTCACTACCAGGATTTGGATTAACACTAAAAACAAAACCTTTTACTTTATGTGTTTCTAATCTTGTTCTGGTTTTGAAGCTTTTCCCCTTCTGTTTCCAAACTTGCTTAACGTTCTTGTTTTTGGCCCTCTTGTTCTTGGTCAGTGTTGTTTGGTGGTGAGCAGGAGGCGCTCAGGCTCAGTCCTCTGCAGTGTGCTCAGAAGAATCACTGGGGTCTGTTCTGCCTGCTGCGATGAGGCAATGCAACGCTTCCTCCTGATGTCCGAAACTAAATGCCTACACTCTGGAAGTTCATTTATTTATTTATTTGTTTATTGTATTATTTGTCCTGTAAGTCTGTATCTTTGTTTTTTTTTACTTTACTTCTGCTTTATACATCTAAATTTCCCTTTGGGCTTAATAAAGTTTTTCACATCTAATCTAAAACGTGGTTTTGTAGCATGCAGAGTTTATTTTGGTTTATTATTTTGTATCCCTGTTTTTTTATTTTGTACATATTTATTAGTTATATTTTTGTGAAAGCGCTGTGTCTACATCTGGTGGCTTGTTATTAGGTGCGTGTGACACTTTGTCATTGTTGTGCTGTCATACTGTGCCAGTATTTCAGTTAGACTTGGGGTTTACTGTTTTCTGGGATTCCAAAAGAATTCTCAATTATATGCTACAAAATGTTTATTTTTCTTGGGTAAATCAGGATCCTGAATTATTATTTGCCTAAAAGCACAATTTTATTTTGTTTTGCTTACTTTGTGTTTGTGTTTTAGGTAACTAACTTCTTTGTTCTGGTTTTCCTTTATTTAGGGGACAATAAATAGTTCTTTAAACAGGCACTGGTCAAAACACAAAGAAATGCTGACAGTTAATCCTTTTTACAAGAAATCTTTTTAGTGAGTCAGTTAATTCAGACACAACCAGAATAATTTAGTGGAGCGTAACATTAGTGCTACGGCACAAGTAAGGGGTCTGCAGCGTTTGTCATTCTGCAGGTAAATGTCTGAAGCTTGTGTGCAAGTGCCTCCTTCATTTAGAGCTTTGTCTTACCTTTATATGTCTGACTGAGGTTTCTGACGATTGAAGATGTGAAGATTTTGAATTTCTTGTTTATTTGTGTGCATAAAGGTTATTTCAATTTGATAAAAAAATATTGTGCACCATTTCTGGCACCATGTTAACTTTATTTTGTGTGCTGTAATTTCTCAAATCTAATCACGACTCCTGGTTGCTGTGGGTGTGGTCACGGAGGTCGTGACATTTGACATCATTAATGTAATGAGTTTAAAGGTCAGTGCTGGCAGCCATACTTTATCTGAGTTTGCAGATATTTCTTCTTCATTTTTTTGTACTCTCAGGCTTATAATTTTGTGGCAATATTATTTGACTGCAATTTCTAAGTTTTGTTTCTTGGTGTGCAAAAGTGCCATATAAGTTTTGATTTCTGGTCACATTAAGACTACTTAATAATTCTTTGCATTTATATAGCATTTTTCTTACTACTTAAAGCGCTCATCAATTGCAGGTTAAGGGCCCAACAGAGCAGAGTCCCTATTGGCATTTACAGAATTTGAACCAGCAACCTTACGATTACCATTGCAGATCCCAAGCCTCAGAGCCACCACTTCACACTTCTCACTTTATGGTCCATCTCTTTATTTTCAGTTTTTGACTTTACTTTTAAAGGTCCTCATCCTAGCATTACACCCCTTTCTCTGAATGTCTGCATAGTTAAATTCTGTTACTGATAGTCAAGGCAGCAACGGGCATTAGTGCCATCCACAACATGGCCGTCTTCATGAAAAATACCAGAAACCTGTGTCATCTTCTACAAAAGCAAGAAACGCAACAGTGACGGCATATCACTTTAAATATGTTGTTAACACTAATTCAAACTCAGAGTAGATGCTAAAACACACTTTTAATAGAGCCCCCCTTTAAGGCACAGGCTCCAACCCCACTGCCCACATATACAGTTGGTTTTCCAGAAAATAGAAATCAATAGAATTTATGCAACACCCAAGGATTGTGCCCTACTGAGACCCAGAAATGATCCTCTGGCCCAGAAAGTATCCAATGAAGTACATTAATACAGAGCAGACCCCAATGTTTGCAGTCCATTACCTTCTGAATTTTAAATTCCTGATCCTCATCCACATCTGCAGGAAATGAAGGTGCAATAATTCAAGGTAAGCGAGCTAGAAGGGGATTTGTGGTTAGGGCATTGTGTTTTATTGGAATCTTATTTTTAATTCAAATATTGTGAATAACTTCATATTGGAAGAGCTTCAATCCAGGCTACCCTGAATTATGTTGAGAAAGTGATCGACTACCAGATTAATTGGTTAATAATGTGATATTTTATATAAATCCAAGGTGCCTGATTAGAAGGCAAAACATTTATGGACACTAAAGAGGTTGGTGAAATGCTTATCTGTATTCTCGTATGTATTTTTGTTGATTTGCTTTACCAGCAGTTGAACGATTTCAGTTTCATTGACTCTTCTAAGCAGAGCAGGAGCTGCCTGTCTGATATCAAAGGTTAAAATGAACTGCTTTAGAAGAGCAGCACCACACTGTGGTCAACAAAATGTGAACATACAAAACTCTGAAGAGATGCTTTTAACTTAATATAAAGCATTAGTCCTTCTACCAACATTATTTCTTGTGGTTTCTGTACTGTTAGTAAGGTGATGCTGGACTTCATTAGTGGGATCATCACCCTTAAAAATCAAACCATTTTAGGAAAGTGACACTTCACCCTGAGCTCAATTCCATTTATTCATTTCATGGTCATCTTCTGTAATGTCTGTGTCTCTTTTTTAAAGGTTCCTATTGTTAATTGCCTTTGATTTATGGATCAAACTTTTGGTTCCCATTCACTTTTTTCCTACTTTATTAATGACTGTGATTTTGATTGTGCTGTCTATAGTGAGCCGTGGATATCTCCTTATCCAGAACTCTATGTGTTTCTGTTCAGAGGTCAATTTACTTTGAGGAGCTCAACCCAACAGACAGAACTTGTCCATCAGCTGTCTAGTCCAGGTTTTACACACAATGAATACCCTACCATGTAATTTCTCATGATTACACTAAATATTAGAATGATTTGCTTGAGTTACATAATTTGTACAGAGGAGCTATCTAAAGTGTTCAGCACACTGGTGAGGTCTTCCCTGGAATATTGCATGAAGATCCATGTCTGTATTTATCAAGGGTCCCAGAGTAAGAAAAGAGTCCTCAGAAATCTCAGGGTGATGAAAATGTGGTCCTTCTCTTAAGAGTGAAAGCATTTGATCGACATTCCTAATCTAAGAAACTACAGCTAACATCACCAGGATTCAGGAGAGATCTGAGCTGTCATTACTTGCTAGGAGCTGCCAGACGATGAGGTTCAGTCAGAGATCAGCAAGCGTGTCGCAGAAAAGGCAGAATGTTTGGAAAGGCTGGACAAAAATGAAGTTGTCATAATATCTCAATTTGACTGAGATGGAATAATATTTGTAACATTATAATGTTCTTGTATGTTAATTGATTTTCTACGTGGAGAAGCCATGTACTGTCAGCTGAAGTGAAAGAATTAGTAATGTTATACTGTTTGGCCACAAGAAAAAACAGAGCTTTGTAAAAGTGATGATTTGGGTTTGTGATAAGCAGGCATTTCTTGAATTTTGCACCAAACTTTGAATGTCCTCACAATGTGTGAAGTAATACACAGATTTATGGATCTGCCCACAACTCAGCGTCTTGTAGCAAAAGCAAGCTGCAGATCAACACACTTTACACACTTACTTCACGAGGTGTTTCTCTTCTCCCATCACAGCATGATGGTGATTCTTCTGAAAGTATGGCTGTGGATCATTCATTGTTAAATAAATATGTGCGTTATCAGGCTTAATTCTCATTCGGTATGTGTTTGTCTTGAACTCTCCATCTTGGTGTGTGTTATAATATTATTCATAATGCTGCAAGGTGCTAACAATTACTTGCAGCTTAGTGCAATGCCCTACCTTATTATGTTTTCCTTCTTCTTTATCTTCTACTGCTTGGATTAATAATCCTAATAATATTATCATCATTGTAGTGAAGCCTTTAGTGTTAGTATTAGGAAAATACAAAACGTCATGAGTTCTAATTTGTAGCAGGGGTGCTGTAAAATTGTGCCATCGTTCATTCTCAATCGTGGCCTCCTATTTCTCACTTGGACTGTGACTAAGACACTTTTTAAATGCTTCTCATGTCCTCTGGGGTAAAACAAATTGTTATCTAAGTCAGACTTTAAGTGCAATTCCTGGAGTAAATCTGAGATGTTTGATAAATACGGGCCCTGATCTCCATCTTACCAAACAGACATAGGAGACCTGGAGAAAGTCTGGAAAAGAGCTGTTAGATATTAATGTAAATATAAGGAGATATGTTGCCATTCAGATAAAAATGGACATTTCAACTTTGACTGGACAATATATTACAGAATCTGTTCTGTTCAGTTGTTTTACTCTAATAAACAATTCTTTATTCCACTTGCTCCAACGTGGATGCCCCAGTCTTCCCTAAACTGCCTTTCTGCTAACATCTATAAGAGTCGTAACCATACCTCCATTACTGACATCTAGTGGTCATTACACATATCAATACATCCCCTTTATGTATAAATAACACAGAATATCAGCAATAACCTTTTTAGAAACATATTAGTGTAACCATTATTAGAATATGTGATATGAATTTATTTTAAAAACTTGAAGCTTTTTTTGTTTTTTTGATAAACTAAGACAGAGTCATTATTTCACAAATTCAGTCTATCGGTCTTTCTTATAACGCTTGTGGATCTTCTTAACAGGGGACCGTTTGGTAAGCGTGTGTGTGTGTGTGTGTGTGTGTGTGTGTGTGTGTGTGTGTGTGTGTGTGTGTGTGTTACAGCTAATCAGGTTGCACATTAGCATTACCAGCAGTAGGAGAAGAAGAGACAGAATGAGATTCAGCAGTGCCTTCTCTGGTCTCTCAGCCAGTTTCATTTGCTTTCAGAAGACTGTGATGATTTTATCTAAGTACTTGTCCTTCTTCAGTCCTCACATTGTAGGACCTCGGGACTACTTATTTAAGAACAATAGCTTTCTTGCTCCAATAATTTGGACCTTCAGTTCTAAACACATCATTCTTTGATCACGGCTGGAGACATTTTACTGATCTGTCATTAAATGACTTCTGCCTCACTTCCAGCTGTTTGACTTTTTGTTTTTTGTCTTAGCTCACTGCTTTTGTTGCAGACTGAAAGGTCTTTTACTACGAAGATTTCAATTCATCAACAGTTCAGCAGGTGATAGGCCACTATTTAGAGGTGAGGTCCTATCGATGAGTAGAGCAAGCTAGGGATCAGAATTACTATCAACAGACTTTTATAGGAGCAGCTTGACAATGTGGATTCCTTTCTCGGCCTTTCAATTAGACTGAGGGTACAAAGAGCTAGATGTGCCATGTAGGAAGCCATAGTGTACTGAGAGCTCTAGCCATTCCTTACACTTACAACATGGACGCTTGCCACTCACTACAGTACTTGGTATAGCATGTCTTGTAAAAACTGATTTTACATGTGTAATTACTCAGTCTGCTGATTGATGTATTTGAGAGTTGTGTCATCTTTGGAAAGTTGAAGTAAAAGTCAATTAATACCAAGTAGTTTTTGCCTTTAAAATGAAACAGATCCACTCCTTCCTTTTACTAAGGTTCTGTAGGTGAATCTGACAGCAACGCGGGCTCTTTGGTTTGCTTGTTTCTGTATTTTTGACATGTTTCAGGTTTGCTTACCACCCCATCAATGTCCTGATTTATCCCAAGACAGGGTCTCTTGCCCTTTTTTACCCTTCTCTGTCCCAAAATGACCTTCATGAATACTTTGAAGCATATCTTGTTGCAGGCTACGAGTTATCACAATTCTCCTTTTTTTATAACAGCCCATTCACAACACTTAAATCACTAGTGCACTGGAAATCATATCAGTGTGAGCTTCAAATCCTGTTCAGTGGAGCTGACGTTACTTGTAGTGGGTGCTTGTGAGAGAGTATCTGCTGTCATAAGGTATCTCCCTGGAGTGGAGGTTACACTGACGTCATACCTCTGCATTGAATTCTGAACTCGTTTGCATGGCTCATCTTAATAGTTTCCTCCAAAGTCAGCTCTGTTTCTCTTTACAAACCTTCTATGACTTTCTACTCACAAACTCCAAAAACAATCTGATCATGTACCATTGAATCTCTCAGACCCCTCAGAGTAAGTGCAAGAACACACCCCTGATGAATCCAACATCAATTGGGGAAAATGCAAAGGTCCTGCCTCCATTCTGCAGAGCACCCAGAGTACCAATGTACAGGCCGGCCATGATATCCAGAAACCTTGAGGGGATCCCGCAAATCCTCAGGATGTCCCACAGGGCAGCTCAATCAACTGAGTTGGACACTTTACAGAAAATGACAAAGGCTGCAAAGAAACTCTGACGATACTCATGTTCGCGCTCCATGAAAACTCTCAGTGCCAAGAAGCAGTCGATGGTAGACTTCTTAGGCATAAAACCAGACTGTTCCGGTCGCTGGTAGGTGAGCAAGTGATCACAGATCCTATTGAGGATGACCATAGCAAGGACCTTACCCAGCACTGATAGCCATGTTATGCCCCTATAGTTGCCACAATCCAGGCCATCACCCTTCCCTTTCCAGAAGGAACAATAAGTCCTGTTTTCCAGCCAGTTGAGATGATGCCAGTCTCCTAAATGGAAGCAAAGACTGCTTGCAGTGCCAAGAGGACGGTCTTACCACCCACCTGAAGAAGCTGACCCCAGATACCACAGATCCCAGCAGGCTTCCCCTCTGTTTGTTCACCACCTGTGCCATCTCTGTGAGATTGAGTGGTTCAAAGCTAATTGGAGGATCAGCTTCAAGAACCGTGGACCAGAGATATCCAGCGTCCTAGCTGGAGGATCAGCTTTAAACAGCTGTAGCATCATCCATAAAGACCGTTCCATCACCTGCCCTGACTGAGAATCAGATTTGGATGTGGGTAATGTTTTGGTTCCTCTGTCAGCAGGATGTGTGTCACTAAACACTAGATGGTGTGTCACTTGCTCAAAGATTCCTTTAACAAACACCTCATCTGACGTCAGAGCCCCATCTCAGTTCCCAGTAAAGTCCAGAGTTGCTATCAAGCTGTGCTCTGTGACTCCTGACATCCAGGGTGCCCTGTGAGATGAAACACCTGCAACACTGACATAACCCTCAGTAACCTTCAGGGTTTTGTCACAGATGGTCTCTCACATTACATTAGTATCTGTAGTCACACCCAAGTTGCAAGTTCCTCACACAAATTGCATGCACACTCATTAGAAACAGTCTGATCTTGGAGTCTGGCCAGGTCCAGCCTCATTCTCCTAGTAGGTGGTAGCCTACTGGACCTAAGCTGGATCTTCAGATTAGCAACAAGTCTGTAGTCAGAATTTACAAACTGGGCACTTCTGTAGACCCTGCAGTTTTGTAGGAGCCTCCAGCATTTGCCCCTGAGGATGTGATCGATCTCCTTCTCCGCACCACCAGTATTGGAGTACCAAGTCCAGCGATGTGGCTCAGGGCGCTGGAACCAAGATCCAGCGATTTGCAGTGCCTGACCTTTTTGCAAAGTTGAGGAACATAGAACCACTTTCACCACAGTCACCAGACCCATATGGACCGAGGCAATCCTCATAGCAGTCCTGTCAGTGTCACTGGTTTGCATTGAAGTCTCCCATGACCAGAAGAGCGTCACCTTGTGGGTATTCATCAACAACAGAGTTAAGATGCGAATAAAATGTATCCCTCACCGAGACATCACTCACAGCAGTCAGAGCATACACTGAGAGAACAGACAAGGCATCCAGAGAGTCTCATAAAACACACATTGAAAGGAGTGACATCAGACACCATCAAGAGGAGCAGATTCACCACAGCAATACTCCCTAAGTATGACCACCATCAGAGCAACCAGCCCAATAAACAGTGTACACACCTACAGAGATTTGTCCAGTCCAAGGTCTGTGCTCCACATAAAGTGCTGCCACAGAAATGTGAAGTTTATGAAGCTCCTCCAACAGCAGAGGAAGATGATCATCATGCCAGAGAGAAAAGACGTTCTACACGTCTACCCAAATGGGCAGCCTCAAACTGGGACCAGAGTGCAGCGGGCGATGCCTCTGTACCACACCAGTTCTGATCCCCAACAAGCCTGACCTCATTGGCTGTCCAGTGGTTTCAACACTGAATCCTCAACACTTCTGAGGGCTTTCCGCCATCCCCTTCATAATATGAGCAGCCTTCCTATGGGACTGCAGCAGAGCTACTCCGACAGAAAGCAGATTGGTGTCCTGTCTGCCACCACCGCCCAAGATTTCCCTGCACGTTGAAGGACCGCTTGCAGGGCCGGATGCAGTTTAACGTCATACCCACGACAGGGAGAGCAGTGGGCATCAAACCTTTTTTAAAACATCTTCAAAGTTGTCCCTATCTTCTTGACCTTCAAATGCAGACACATTATATATTTCAATAGTTTGTGGACCCGCTGTTGTTAGCAATAACACCATCTCCTAGCATCTGGTGTCGTGTCAAGTCCTACAGCTGCGATGTACAGCAGGAGTTGCTGCTTGAAAGCACGACAGTTACTATTCACATTTCCTGTCAATTTTCAATTCTCCGGTGGTTTGAAACTATTCATCCTGGGTTTTTTTAGGGAATTTATTAAAAGCAAGTAACATTCCATAAAATAAAGTAAAACAGCAAAATTCAATTCAATTCAACCCCTGCCCAACCTTATTTTTTGTTTTTTTTTAACAATTTTCAAAATGCAGTAGTTTTCTCTTCTGGCACAGTGTTTTGCTGATGCCAACTCTACAATTCTTTATTTCACCGGCTTTAACATAAATGTGCTAGTCTTTCTATAACTCTCGTAAAACATACCTTCATTACTGACATCTAGTGGTCATTAAATATATCAATATAGTCACCAGATAAATATAATTAATGAGCTGCTTTTACATTAATGACTCCTTCTTTACAAAGTTCTTAATGATAACAGAAACGAAGGTCTCCTCTGTGTTTGGAATTTGTGATTAATGCTTACATCAGACAACACAACTTGCTGACCACCAATTATGGCTAGCAGATAAATGTCAACTAATAAACAATGTTTTCATAAATTTGTTGTTCTTCTCCAAACACTTAAGGTTTTTATAAGTTACATTTCCTGAGGTTTAGAAGATATAATTAATGTGTGTGTTTACCAGGGAACCTACAACCTCTTTCCCCTCAGGCCAATTTCAAACACATCCCCTAGATAGACATTAAACAGACTTTATTTTATATCGTGTCATTCTACAGCGAGCAGCATTCTAAGTAGATTTACGTGCTTATTGTAAAGCTACTGTTTTCACACATCAGCTGCATGGATACCAGATGGTTACATGATATGGTCGTGCATTAAAATGATGGAGGAGTGTGAAGTAGTAACCCTCTACTTGGAGTGCACACCATAGAGCCACTTAGCCCAGTTATTGTGCATCTGGCACCCCAGTTCAAGGTACACCTCCACAGTGAGTGTGCTAAATATTAATAAAAACAGATCTGATCACTCACTGCAGATGCCAAGTCCAGACAGCCAGTCAGGTTTTGATGCTTTACTGTCAGACAGCTGATAGTTCTGACATTTATCAGAAATTATCAACATAATTGCAAGGATTTAATTATGGACAAGATATTGTCTGAGATTTTTCAGTTAAGTAAGACTGGCGTTACAAAGTAAGGCCGATCTGCTCCTTCATGTTATGATGAGGTGTACTTTTTATTATTTTTAATTATGATTTCAGTTATTAGTAATATAATTGTGCCATTTCTGTCAGTAAAGATCTTGCTTTTCATATTCCAGCCATCCACATTTGTACAGGAGAGGTCCTCTTGATGGTCCTCTTCCTTTGTCGCTGAGTTAACTCTTTACTTGTTTTCTGCCTCTCATTGTCAGTCTTGTTTGTTAGGTGTTTGTATTGTCAAGGCCTGAAGGACATGAGGGGCCCACAATAATCATTGGGGAGCCAGCATGACAACCCTGCTTAATTTAAAGAAAACAGAAAAGTTCAATTGATAACAGAAAGAGCAAACGTTTGGCCAGTCCAGCCTGAACGATAGGAATTAGGATATTTTGAATTTCAGGCAGCTCAGAAGCTCTTTCCACCATCCGAGTTAGGACCAGAATGAAACACCCATCTCCAGTATGCCTCTTTTTATTTTGTCCTGATTGAAAGGGAAGGGCCCACTCTGGACTCTGTGGACGGAGTCACACGCCTTCCCTATGGTTCTTCTCGAAGCAGCGAGTGAAAAAGACAGAACAGTTAGTGACAGCACCTCCTCCTCAACTACAAATATTTTACTGTTTCAATTGAGAAGTTACTCCAACTTGTATATTTTGTGTATTTTTCTCTTTTTCACCTCAGATTTCTGCTACTGATGGCAAACAAATCCCCAGTACAAGTTAATAAAGCACCAGCAGATTGTGTGTACAGACTGCTGTCACTGGTGTTCTCTGTATCACCCAGCTGACTTGACCGCCTGCAGAAGAGAACCAGTGCATCAGCATTTCACACCTCCAGATGCTTTAGGACAAGAAAGTTAAAATGTTCAGAATAAGAATCACATTTATTGGCCAAGTATGTGGCACCCAAGGAATTAGACTCGGGTTTTTTGATGGCTCTCCAAGTATAGTCACACGACAGACATACAAACAATTGATTAAACTGAGATAAAAACAAGACAAACAATGTCAACATGTGCATACAAAGTGCATGGCAGTTCAGGAAATACCGAAATATACACACATTAGCAGGAAGGCATCGACAGTGGAAAGAAACCGTCCTTGTATCTGTTTGCGTTGCTGTAGTTGAGTCCAGAACACCCGGCAGATGAGCTTGTGGCCTGGATGTGAGGGGCCGGTGATGATGTTCCCCTCCTCCCCCTCCCTGACACTGGAATCGTACAAGTTCTGTATGGTGGGAAGAATGGTGCCAGTGATCTCTTTGGCAGACTTGTTGTGGCCCGTTGTGGTGTTTTTAGTAGCTGATCCAAGCCTCACTGTGTTGGCTGAGCTTAGAACAGACTTGACGATTGCTGTGTACAACTGAATCAGCAGCTCCTATAGTAGACTGTGTGGACCACCAGGAGTGTACCCCACCCCAAACCCCAACACAGATAGGCTGAGACACAAGTTCAGCACAGCACACAAGCTTATTCTTCAGTGGTGGAGCGTCTTCCCTTCACTCTCCACTACACAGCACAGTACAAAGCACCAGTATATAAATACACCATCCTTTCCTCTTCTTCTTTCTCTTTCCCTTCTTTGCCTCCACTCCTCCTCACAAGCTTTGTCCTCCACCACCCAACTCTGGCTCCCTGATTGGTGGTGAGACGGCTCCTTTAATAGCACACCCAGAAGTACCCCAGGTGTTCCTCGACCTTCTTCTGGCTGAATTTCCGGGTGTGGCAGAAGAGGTTCCTCCAAGTACCCAGCAGCACCTGCCACACCCCTGACGGCACCCATGGAACCCAACAGGGCTGCTCCAAACTACAAGTCCCAGCATGCCTTGTGGGAATCCGTGGTGCTGTGGCAACCCAGGGAGGCTGCCCTCTAGCATCTTGAGGGCGATTATGTCCCAAACATGTTCTCTCCCTGGCTATTCGTCTCAGCTGATTTCCATCAGTTGTCACAGGAAGTCCATCTGCTGCTGTGTCTTTCCCTTTTGATCTTTTATGTCAAATCCCAGGTGATTATAGAGCTGAGAAACATGAAGGTTTCCACAACTGAGAGCTTATTGTCACGTATGGAGAGTGGAGGTAATATTGGGGGCCCCTCCTGAAGTCCACTGTCATCTCTGCAGTTTTTAGCGTGTTTACCTCCAGATTGTTCTCAGCACACCAAAGAGCCAGCTGCTCAACCTCCCATATGGATGCAGACTCATCACCATTACTGATGAGTCCAATGATGGTTGTGTTGTCCACGTATTTGAGAAGTTTGACAGAGGGTTCCTTAGAGGTGCAGTCATTATGATAGATGGAGAAGAGCAGTGTGGAGAGCACACACCTGTGGGGGACACCAGTGCTGATTGTACGAGAGCTTGACGTGACCTGCAGCTTCCTGTTTGTCTGGATGATGGTAGACCACTGACAGGTGGAAGCAGGGAGAGAAAGCTAGGGGAGCTTACAGTGGTGGAGTTAAGGGATGAGTGTGATCTTCCTAACTCTAAACGTATGAAACACAAGATAGGAGAACAAAAAGGTTACTAGATATGAATGAAGTACCCTGAGACACGTCAGCTGTTATACATGGAGTAACTAAAGACACAGTCAGTACTATTTACTTTACTCTAAACTAACCTCACAGCGCCATTATCTACAGATTACAGTAATGATTCACTATTTTATTGTCATTATAATTTACTAGGGTGACCAGACATCCCGGAGAATGGGACAGTCTGGATTTCTGGATATGCGCCATGATAAATAACTAAAGAATATCAAACTGTTTTAATGGGCTGCCTATCTAATAAAACATTGCTGTGACAAAACAAACATCCTCACGATATATTTAGGACAGCGTGTACGAAACTCCAAGGGGAGACCCCCTATTGACCCTCAATGTAATAATTATATAATAGTGTGGTGAAAACTCCAATGGGTGAAGCTTGATTAAGAACTTGTGTTAACTTTGATGAGAAGCAGACAAGACCAGAGAGTACCGCCATTTAGAGAATTTGTTTCTACATCAACCTGTGCGTGGGATCTCACGTGTTCATTTATGAAGGTGTTTAGCTTCCTGTGCCCTGATACCTCACTGATGATGATGAGACAAAGCAGACATTAAACAAATGGGCTTTACGTGGGGGCATACATGCTACACAAGTGTCCCAGTTTGTCATTTTGAAAATCTGGTCACCTTATAAAGTATCGTCAGAGTGCCACATTCACCTGATATTTGTAACAGTCAGTCCCTATAATAAAGTTCGCCTTTCACTTCTGTTATTCCCTAACATTTATCATAACTGACCAGCTTTGCAAGTCCATTTTCATGATAATTACAATCGCCAGACCTGCTCAAGACAAAAAGACGTTCATTACAAAAGGTTTTGGTTTTTATTTAGGTTACATTAATTGGAAATTACAAATTGTCACATTGTATGAATATGAATATTGGAGGGTGTGTGTGTGTCTGTGTGTGTGAGTTACAGAAGTCCCCGAGATGAAATAGAGTCTCGTCCAGGCCGTTTACAGCCTTTTGACCAATCCCAGTGAGAGAAGCTCCAGACCCCTCAATCCTGACAATGACAGAGAAGGTTCTAGAACGGACCTACTGAACTCAGCCCATTGATGGCTACGGTGTCTGCACAGACCTCAAACACACCTGAACGTTACGCTGTGCACACATTTTCTAACCTGTTGTACTCTCCCCATAGACATCGCATCATTCCACACCATTATTACTTCTGATGGATTTCTTTCATGCCATCGCCATCACACACATAAATGTCCCACAGGACCTCCTCAGGCTGACAGAGGTGGTCCTCACTCCTGAATAACAGTGTCTGACTGTAACTTTAAGTCCTTATCATTAATTTCCTCTTTTTCTGATTATTTTTCCATTGATGATGGGGGCACTAATGGCCTGTGCTTTGTTATCCGCCAGACTCCATTAATGTCCACAGCTCTCTGCTAATCTGTAATCTTTGTGATGGTCCTGAACTGCACAATGAAGTCTTCAGGATGTGAACCTGCATCATCTACAGAGGAGCCTGCATGTCCTCTCACAAATGACAGTCCTAAGAAGACCAAACATCTACCTTGAGCCCTTAGTTGTGCCTGTGATCTCTGAAACATTCAAATTTATAAAACAACATTGTACTAAAACATGAGCTGTGCACACATTTCCACATTTATTAATATGCTTATTATTATGTGTAAGATGAAATAAGTGAGCAGCTCCTCTTGTGGAATAAACACGAGATAGTCGACAGATTGATACACCGTTAGGGAAGGCAAAACACATGAAGAGCAAAACCAGATATGTACTCTGATGCAAGCAATTCTCACAAAGCATTAGAATAATAATAGCAATGATAGAGACGTGGCTGAATGAATGATAATAAGTCAGTACTAACCTTTAATACAAGTTACAACAAATACTAACGGACCTTCAGGATGGATGGTGAAGACAAACTGTTAAGAATTCTAAAAACGAAAGCCATTCCAATATACACCTCTGTACTGACATACTGTTACGCCCATTGGAGGTTCTATGCAGTTACTGCTAAGCTAAAGTTATATCATATAACACAACGTTATACCCCCAAAAGAACAGACACTAAAAAACAAAGAGTTACTGCCATAGCCAGAGACCACCTTCTGGAATATAAAAACAAAGACAACAAGAACCGCGTCCCCCTTATTGTCACCTACAACTCACATCTTGTAGCACATCGAAAAATTATAAAAGAACTTCAGCCAATGCTACACAAGGACCAAACACTGAAAAATGGATTTCCTGAACCTCCCCTCCTGGCATACAGACCACCACCAAACTTGCAGCCACTAATTGTCAGAAGCTCCCTAAGTGAACCAACAGAAAATGGCACATCTCCCTGCCTACAGAAAAGATGTAAAACGTGTGCCCACATTTATAATACAGACCGTATAGTTATACCACACGCCGACTAGAACATCACATAAAGGGCTCATTGTCCTGCAGATCATCTAATGTGGTCTCCCTCATTTTCTGTATGAAATGTCCTAACACTGCACTCTGTGTGGGAGAAACTGGACAAACACTCCACTAGAGAATGAATTTCCACAGGTGCCACGTCAAGCCTGGCGACACAGATGTTCCTGTAGCTGCCCACTTCAACAGCCATGGACACTGTGAGAAGGTCTTTAAAGTCACAGGGCTTATGGGCAACTTCAGAACACAACAAGAGAGAAGAGAATGGGAAGTCAAACTAAAACTGAACACATTACAACATGGCGTAAATAGAGACAAGAGTTTTAGGGCCCGATATGAGGATTGTTTGCATCTCTCAGACTGACAGACAACCTGACTACAGACACACATTGTATTGAAAAACTCATCAGAAACCTCAGAAGACTTTGCTGGACAGTCATCTTATCCAAAGATCTTGACCAGACATTGTTCTCCTCTCTTGCTACATGAATCTTAGCCTGAAGAGGTCTATTAATTTGTGACATGTAAGATGTCTCCCTTAAAGGTTTTCCAGTGTTGTATCTCTATAAACACAGGGGACTCCAGTTTCTGGATGACATCTCGCCTGAAGAAGGGACCTCAGTTGCCTTGAAAGCTTGCATATTGTAATCATTTTTATTTAAAGGGGTCATTTTGCTTGACTTCTCACTACATCACATAACACATAAAATCTTACATCACTCCACAGGCCTGAATTACATGAATTTCAAGTGGTGGGACTGAAGTAAAACCCACCAATGTGAAGAAGTTGAATACACTAAAGGCCTAGTTTCCAGTTCAACCTCCTGACTTCACCACAAATGAGCCAAGTTTACGATCAGCGGGGACTCAATGCTGGGTGTCCTACTGCCTCGTCTGGCCTGGCATTCAGAGCAACCAGCGAAATAAACTAATGGTGAAATTGTATAATGGTATTATACTGGAAAATGAGCAGTTCTTAGTGGGCACAAATCCTTTTGGTTTAACGTTGGAGGGTTTCTTTTCTGGTTGGATGGTTTTCTGTTTTTGTTCACGTCGAGTTTTGACTTTGCGTGCGTCTTGCGCTCTGACAGTTAAACAGGAGCGCCATGTTGGGAGGTGCATACATCTGGTGTATAGTTGTATATGAAGATTATTTAAAAGTTTATAATATACTTTGAATTATATTTGAATATTGTATGGGTTTTGGTATTTGTTACTGTGTATTTATTTTGTTTTCTTTTTGTGTAGCGTATGGTCACATTTTTAACTTTATTTTTTCTCTTTTTCCCTCAGAGTGACTGAATAGGCTACACAAAATGTTTTATTATTTTATTAATGAAACACGTATGTGAGTGGAATGATTTTTGTTGTTCTTTATTTCATGATAAGTTTGTTCATGAACATGTTTTGTTTTTACTTTATTTTAATATTTTTAAAGTGTGTCTCTTGTGCTCTGACAGTTAAACCTTGAAAGACGAGAGAGTGACTGAATAGGCTGCACTAAATATTTCATAGTTTTTTCTTTACTAAGTGCATTCTCTATAAAATATTCTGTGCACTGAGACATTTTTGAGTTTTTTGTCCATTGAAGAAATTCAAAGTGGTCTTTTTTGACCAACACTTTGTGGACGAGTATTCAGCATCATCATCCAGACACTGATGGCAGCTCGGTTGTTGAGATTCCTGACTCCCAATTGAAATTACAAACCTGATCTCCGCACTGGGGATTCCACTGACAACTACGTTTTGTGGTTCAGTGCTTTTTGCACATTTGTTTTGATGTAAATATTATAGAACAACATGGCTTATTTATTTATGAAGTGTTCTTCCACACTTTATCAGAGGTTGTTATTTAAGAGTGAAATGTATGTGTAAAAGCTGAGTCTACTGTCTCCTCATTCATGAAAAATTCCAAAACAAAATGGTGTTTGTTGTTTTGTGAGTCTGTGTCTGTACAGTAAAACCGATGTATATTGTGTGGCCTGGTTGACTTGGGATTCCCGGTCTGAGTCAGCTTCCCAGTCCGGCCCTGACCACAGTCTTGGGTTTCTAACTCCATTAAAGCTGCAGGGCCCTGGGGGGCTCATATCTCGTCATCAGTAAACAGCTCTTCAATGCTTCTAAATGGAGACTGTAAACTTGGCCGTTCTCACTTCCTCCAGTTAAAACGCACACGTCTGCTGTAGTTTTGTATCTCATAACTGATGTCCTCTGAGCTAAACGTCAGTCTGTGTAAGGCGCTACAAAATAAACTCTTCAGACTGCAGCACACGTCTCTCTTTTCAGATTAACTGCCACTTTTAGTCTGACAGCCACCCAGCTTTGATTCCAATGTGGGACGGGTGAAGAAACTCTCTGTGTGCTCTGTCTGACCTCCATGTCCCACATCCATATTTCATTACTCCCCTAGAAGAAATACAGATTAGGAAACTCTGTGTATTCTGTGATGCCTCTGTTCATTCAATAGTGTCTGTAGTCTTTATGAAAATCATAAACCTTAAAGGACAATGCAGTGTTGAGTTTGTTATGGGAAAAGCAAAGCTGGCGCCACGTCATGAACTCGCTGTACCAACACTCGAGCTATGAGGTGCAGTGCTGGCAGCAGAAATGACAGAGCTCATCTCATCAGAAATGGATGTTGAACTTGAGAGGACTGAATTTAACATGGACAGCAAGGTAGCGTTATTAGAGATATTATCATCCATACTTTGAGGATAGAGGTACAGTGCCCTCCATAACATTTTAGATGAAGACACGTTCGTCCTTGATTTATCCCTTTGCTCCACAGTTAAAAATTGCAAGTCAAACCATTCACATGTGATTAAAGTGCACATTGCAGACTTTCATTTAACAGGATTTGCACACATTTCGGTCACACCATGTAGACATGACAATACCTTTTAGGACACCATCATTTTGGGACACAGCAATAGCAGATCTATTAAGGCCATCAGATTTAGTTCTTTGTCGCATATCCCTTGAAGTCAGTGACTACTTGAAGTCTGTGATTCATAGACACCACCCGGTGCTGAGGATCTTCTCTGGTGGTGCTGTGCCAAGCCTCTCATGTGGCCATCTTCATCTCCTGTTTCTTTTGGGGTGTTTGTCCCCTAAGTTTCATCTTCAGTTGGATTTAAATCAGGTGACTGACTTAGCCTTTGAGAAATTTTCTGTTTTTTAGCTTTGATAAACTTGTGTGTTGCCTTAGCAGTCTGTTTGGCTCATTATCTTGTGAAGACATTTACTGAAACTTGAGCAGATCAGATGTTTCTCTACACCTCAGAATTCACTATGCCACTGCCATCAGCAGCTCTATCATCAATGAAGAGAAGTGTGCCAGGAACTGTGGCAGCCATACATGCCCAAGACAAAACACCCCAGCACCATGTTTAACAGATGAGGTGGTCTGCTTTGGATCGCGGACAGTTCCTTTTCATTTCCAGACTTTGCTCCGGCTGTCACTCTGATGAAGGTTCATCGTTGTCTCTTCAAGACCTTTTCCCAGAATTCTGCAGGCTCTTTGAAGTCCTTTTTCCCAAACTGTAATCTGATCATCTTGTTTTCATGGCTAACTACTGGTCTGCATCTTGCAGTGTGGCCTCTGTATTTCTGTTCATGAAGTCTTCTGCTGATAGTCGTTTCTGTCACATCTACCTCTGCCTCCTGAAGACTCTTTCTGATCTGTCAGACAGGCGTTTGGGGCTTTTTCTTGACCACAGTGAGGATTCTTCTGTTATCAGTACTGGAGGTCTTCCTTGGCCTACCAGTCCCTTTGTGATTACTGAGCTCACCAGTACGTTCTTTTTCAGTCATCCTAAGATTTTACCGACGTCTCTGATGGTTTTATTCTTGTATTTCAGACTCATAATGGCTTCTGTAACTTTCTTTGGCATAGTTGTTGTCCTCGTATTGAACAATGGCACCTACAGACTCCGAAAGGTAGAAGCAAACCAAAGTATCTTATGAAACCATGAAACACACCTGAGGAATCACAAACACCTGTGACTCCAAGTGTGCCAAACTTCATGCTGACCTGAAAGAGGGGCACCATGTAGAAAAAGTATTGTCATTTCAACATGGTGGGTGTGACTGAAATGTATGCAAATCTCTTAAATTACAGTCTGCAATGTGCACTTTAATCACGTCTGAATTTTTAATTGTTGTTTTCCAAAAAGGCAGTACACTAAAAACACTCGATCCCTCGCTAGATGAGAAAGAAACATTCAGAGATGGAGGTCACATTAGTGAAGTTAAACTTTCTCTCAAAGAGAAGACCCCTCTGTTATTCCCTGGAAGTCTTCATATTGTTTCTTTGTTAGTGCCATTACCACGAGCAGACTGAACACATCAAGGACGTCTCTTCACTGAAGGAGCTCTATGTGTTGCTGGAATACAGATAGTTGGTGCAGAAAGAGTTATAAGCAGTGCCATATTTAATGTGCCATTTGACGGACACTGTTGTATATTTCAAACTCAGAAGATGGCTTCCTTACCTGCAGAACCTCCCCTTGCTAATGTAGACCTTGATATGTTCAGTCCTTGGACTTTTGCTTCACGTCACACTTAAGGAGGTCAAGCAGACCAGTAATGGAGGACAGCCAGATGTACCTGTATGAGTATCAGAGTGCTAGTTGAATCCAAGGACACTTGGTCTTTCATCAGTGCCTTCAGATGGTTCATCTCTGTTAGAGGCTCAGTTAACAGCATCTGCTCTGATAGAGGGACTCATTTTATTGGAGCATTCAAAGAGTTATAAATTACATCAGACTTTGACATGACTGTGTTGAAGAATATTTCTCTGAACATTCCTGGACATCCAACCCTCTGCATTCTTCATACATGGCAGGGGCGTATGAATGCATGATAGGTGTGACCCGGAGGACACCTGACTGTACATTTTAGGGACTATAAGATTCACTCATGAGTATCTCCTGAGTTTCATGGCTGAAGTGATGGCTAATATGAATGCTAGACCCTGATGACCCAGAGGACCCACAGCCACTAACTCTTTAAGCACTGCTCACCCAAATGGCTGTCATATTTAAAGCTCCTCCTGGTGACTTCAATACAAAAGACGTGCACAAGGGACACTGGAGACAAGTGCAGTGTTTGGCCAATGGCTTTAGGGACAAATGGAGGAAACAGCACAACTCTACTCTGTAGTCATGTGGTACGTGGCAAACTGGAGGGCCGACATTAAACCTGGAGATGTGGTCCAAGTGTGGAACTGTCAGTCTAAAGACACGATTAGACCCTGGACTGATAACTAGGGGGGCTCCTCGTGGTGATGGCAGAGTCTGTACAGCTGAGGTTAAAGCTGGCAAGGAAAGGGAAACCAAAAGTTACAACAGGCCAGTATCTGAACTTCTCTCATTACTTCATCACAGTCATTAAGGATAACTTACAAGATGTTTTTATTTTTTTTCATATATTAATTATTTTTGATTGTGCTATACTTTTGTGTTTAACACTCTAAATGTGTGAGCCTCGTGATGTCTGTCGTTGTTGAGCCGCCATACAGAGGGCGGTCTCAATGTAATTTAGTGTAACCATGGCAACCAAAGCCTTCTTGAGGTGCCCGAGTTCATCCTGAATGTGATCAGTAAGTTCATATCTGTGCCAGTTTACCGTTATGTATTAATATTTACGTTCAGAACCCGTTAGCGAGCCGTTTGTTATTTGTGTGCTGCTCTTCACTTGTCACTCTGCTGTGTTTCTATTGTTTCACTTGCCTTTGAGTTATGGACTGTTTGTTTCTTCACTTTGTAGTTTCACGCCTGCTCTTTGTTAATAAGATGGAGATTCATACGCCTCGTGTCAAGGTGGTCTGCAGGATGATAAACTGATAAAGGGGAGTTCAGCTGACCTGAATGTCTTTTATGTCGACCAAACATGGAGGAGGCGCTGACCTGCACACAAAGAGCAAACTGGAGGAGAACATTTTGGTTTTGTGTTTCGGCTTTGACCTGCAGGTGGGCTCACCTCGTGACTTCCACTTTAAAAATTCATAAAACTGGAGGTCACACTCGTGGGGTCTGAAGACACACCTTGGACTTGTGTCATGGTCACACAAGTAACAATTCCATTTGTGATTCACAAGTGTAAATTGTAACACAAATCATTTTGCTGATGTGGTGTTCTGTGTTCTGTGCCACGGTGACAATGCTGGAGCAGACATGACAAGACCTCAGCAGAGAACTCAACACGGACATTCAAAGCACCAAAGATACACTCAGGGAGGATGAAGATAAAGACCACCAAGAACAAAACCTCCAGTGACACGACTGTCATCATCAACATGTCATCTTTGGGAATGTGACACCACAGACATGGCAATGAAAACACAAGACCCTAACATATGTGGTCCATTGAGAGGCTGTGGGCTTCACTGTATTACAATACGGTTATAAAATTAGAAGCAAACTTGGATTGTGCAACTCGAATTGCACAGAAAATAAAAACAAGATTGATAGATTCAGTGCCATTTCAAAATCAATTCATTATTTGATGATCTTTTGTCATTTTTTTGTATTTTAAAATAGACACTCCTGGAAAAATCAGCACACATCATCATCATCATTATAGGCATTCCCATAATGTTGCAATTTTGAACTGAAGACCCGCCTCCCCCCACCAATCATTGGTCAATAGTACAATACAATACAATACAGTTTATTTTTGTATAGCCCAAAATCACACAGGAAGTGCCGCAATGGGCTTTAACAGGCCCTGCCTTTGACAGCCCCCAGCCTTGACTCTCTGAGAAGACAAGGAAAAACTCCCAATAAAACCTTGTAGGGAAAATGGAAGAAACCTCGGGAAAGGCAGTTCAAAGAGAGACCCCTTTCCAGGTAGGTTGGGCGTGCAGTGGGTGTCAAAAGTAGGGGTCAATACAATACAATACACAGAACAGAACAATTCCTTAAGACAGCATAATAATAAAATTTTAGAATTACGGTTTAACAGTAGATGATATGACATAATTAGGTTTGGATATTTTTAGAGTCCTGAGACCTCATCCATCTAGCTGCCTCCCATTTGGCCATGCCACGGCTGAAACGCTGCTCCGATGAAAGGACCCTCTTTCCCATGATTCCTGTGATCCTCCATCAGGGATGACTTTACCATAGGCAGGCAAACAACTTGGCAGGTGGGCGTGGCACCAATGGCCACATTTGGGTACCGAAAAGAAACAGAATAGGTGAGGGTTAGTATTCAAATATAATTATCATGTTACTTATGTTATAGTGCTAATGACTAACAACAGAGATGCAGTATGTACAGTTAATCAGCAGCTCTAGTCAGGATATGCTAAACTGAAGTAGTGAGTCTTCAGCCGGGATTTAAAGGCTGAGACTGAAGGGGCATCTCTTATGGAAGCAGGAAGACCATTCCACAGTTTAGGGGCCCTGTAACTAAAAGCTCGACCTCCCACTGTTATTTTATTAATCCTTGGAATCCTAAGCAGACCGGCATCTTGAGATCTTAATGTGCCTCAGGTTTGTAAGTCATGATAAGTTCAGACAAGTAAGCGGACCTTGGCCATTTAATGCTTTATATGTTAAAAGGAGGATTTTGAAATCTGCCCTAAACTTAACTGGGAGCCAGTGTAAAGATTTAAGAACTGGGGTTATGTGTTCATATTTTCTTGTTCTTGTAATAATTTTGCAGCGCATTTTGGATTAACTGGAGGTTGTATAAGAGAACATTTTGAACAGCCAGTGAACACCGCATTGCAGTAGTCAATCCTACTAGAGATAAATGCATGAATTAATTTCTCACAATCCTGTTTATTTAGAAAGCGCCTTAATTTCCTAATATTTTTAAGATGGAAAAACATGTTTTGGACGACTTTGTAATATGCGCTTTAAATGACATGCTAGAGTCAAAGATAACTCCTAGATTGCGGGCTGATTCAGTAAAATTAATTGGGATTCCAACTGAGTTAAATGATGACAAAATATTGCTGTGATCAGCGTCATTCCCTCCAACAATTAACATCTCTGTTTTATCTGTATTTAAAGACAAGTAGTTCTCATTCATCCATTCCTTTAATTCACTAACACAACTAATTAAAGACAACATCGGAGAAACTTCATTTGATTTAAATGAAAGGTATAACTGGGTGTCATCTGCATACAGTGAAAATTAACATTATGTTTCCTAATGAGAGATCCCAGTGGAAGCATGTAAAGTGAAAACAGTAAAGGTCCCAGTACTGAGCCCTGCGGACACCATATTGAACTTCTGTATAATGATGGAGTACTGTCAGCACATTTCTGTACATACTGGAATCGATTTGATAAATAAGAACTGAACCAAGCGAGCACGGGCCTGTAAGCCCAACATCGCTTTCTAGCCTGTGCAGTAAAATAGAATGGTCAATGGTGTCAAATGCTGCACTTAAGTCCAACAACATAATTACAGTGGAATTTCCTTCATCAGAGGATATCAGAATGTCATTTACAACCCGTGTTAGTGCCGTTTCTGTACTATGACCAGTGCGAAAGCCAGACTGGAATTTCTCAAATAAATTGTAATGCGTAGGTGTGACTGAAGCTGACTGGCGACTACTTTCTCTAGTATTTTAGAGAGAAATGGTAAATTTGAAATAGGCCTATAGTTATTTAGTATGTGTGGGTCTAGGTCTGACTTTTTAAGTAAAGGTTTAATGACTGACACTTTTAGTGCATCAGGTACTGTGCCATGCAGTAATGAACTATTGATAATGTTAGAATAGGCTGCAAGAACATCCATTGCACTTTTACTAGTTTTGTTGGCACTGGATCTAGGGAACAAGTAGTGGGCTTCATTTTAGTAATTAAAGTTAAGACTTCCTGTGAGTTACAGGATTAAAATTATTAAAGTGCTGAATGCAATGTGAGCAGGGTCTGCTAAGCTAGTATTTGGTTTGTACTGTGATGCTGAGATCTGGGATCTTATATTTTTAATTTTCTCATTGAAGAAGTTCATAAAGTCTGTACTGCTAATATCTGTTGGTATTTTGCACTGTTGATCTGAATTCCCATTTGTTAATTTAGCCACTGCTCTAAAAGTACCCTAGGATTTTTATTATTGCTATCTATTAATGTAGAATAGTATTCTGAGCGAGCTTTAAAGAGGGCTTTTTTATATTTATTAACACTCTCTGTCCATGCAATTTGAAAGACATGTAGCTTTGTTGTTCTCCATCTGCTCCAGTTTTCGACACTCTAATTTAAGAGCTCGAGTATTTTCATTAAACCAGGGAGAGTTTCTATGTGCTTTGATCACTTTTGTTTTAGGGGAGCCACTGTGTCCAGAGCATCTCTCAAGGTCACATTATAATGTGATATTAGCTGATCTAAATTGTTTTCCACGTTTACATTTGATGTTAACTGATCTAAATGGTTTTCCACAATTACACTCGACTTACTCAAGGTATCTATAAATTTTGAAGCAGAATTACAATCTAGATGTCGCACTGTCTTTGTTTTAATCTGCGAGTGCGCTGGCATGGGCAGAACTAAATCAAACGTAATTAAGAAGTGATCGGAAATAACTACATTTAATGGAGTAATATTTAAATTTTGAATTTCAACTTTGTAAGTTATAATTAAATCTAATGTATGGTTATGATTATGAGTTGGACCTTTGACAATCTGACAAAATCCTACTGAATTTAACAAATAAGTAAAACATTTGCTAAAAGTGTCAGTTTCCACATCAATGTGTACATTAAAATCCCCATCAGAACTACGTGATCATAATTTATAGCCAAATCAGACAGAAGGTTGCTAAATTCAGTCATGAACAATGAATATGGCCCTGGTGGTCTGTAGACTAGCACTATAATTGTGTTGGAATCTGTTTTAATATTTAAAATGAATGCCTCAAAGGATGTAAAGTTGCCTAAATTTTTAGGAGTGATTTGCATTTTGTTACAATGAATTATTCCAAGGCCTCCTCCTCGACCAGAATCTCTAGACTTATGAAGGAACGAGTATCCATCTGGTGACGCCTCAGCTAGGGAACAGTGTCACATTTACTAAGCCAGGTTTCAGTAAGAAGACACAGATCAGATTTTGTACTTAATATATATCATTTACCAAAACAGCTTTAGTGCCAAGAGAGCGAATGTTCAATAAACAGCATTTAAAACTGCATGGTTCTTTCTGAACTGCTGATATATTTTTGTTTTAATTTGAATTAAATTTCTATTACAGATGCCCCTGGTGGAGTGTCTGGTTTTATCCCTTGGTCTAATTATACACCTTATTTTTGGTTATCAATTAATTTATGGTTTGTATCAAGACTAAATTTACTGGATGCCCCACAACAGGGATTATGGGTAACAGCTTCAGGAAAATAACAGGTGGGATAAAGAACAGCCTGTGATTTAAGATCACATGACTGCGGCCTGGATGGTGCTCTAATCAGTCAACCAGGCAGTTTTGCTGCCATATTTTGGGATAATACATAAGATCCCTCCAGTTAGGATGAAGACCATCTCTTCTGAAAAATCCAGGCCTTTCCCAAAAATCATCCCAATTGTTCACAAATGCTATGCTTTTATTTGCACACCAGGTTTCTAGCCAGCAGTGAAAGGAATGCAATCTGCTATAAATCACATCCCTCTATATAATCTTGGTAAGGGACCAGATACAATTAAATTCCGACATTTTGTTTTAGCTTTGGTGCATAGAGAGATGAAGTTCGCTTTAATACCTCAGATTGCTGTAAATAAATATCATTAGTGCCGACATGCAGCAATAAGGTAGATACTTCATCGTGGCAACACGGTCCAATGCGCCTTTATGCCAGAAATCTTGGCCCCTGCAAGGCACTTAACATTAACTGCTGGTTTAACATAGTTTGGAATTCTAACATTCCGCACTATGGAATCGCCAATTATGAGCACTTTATTATTCTCAGTTTCCACAGGCGCTGGAGAGCTGAGAACCTGTTCTGGGTCCGAATTGGTGACCTGGGTGCTGGGGACTAAATTTTGGATTCTTAGACCCCGTCTTACTGTTACCCACTCGCCCTGTGGCTGAATTGGTGCTGCTGATTTCGGCCTCACTGACTACAGTGGGACCTGGAGAGACTGAAGCGAATCAGATGTAGCCGAATTGTCTAAACAAACCGAGTCGATCCAATTTTCGGTTTGCCTAATCGCTATCAGATTCCTAACGCGGTCCTCCAATTCGCGTATTTTCCCGACCAACTCTAAATTAACTAAACATTTTTGGCAGGTGAAGCTATCTGCACTGTCGGCCGGAAAACCTGAGCTGTACATACTGCAGGACACACAACATATAAACGTGCCCTCGATGGGCAGAGAGCAGATAGAACTTACATTAAATGTTGAAGTCATCTTTGCCGTTTTATAGGTGCTTCGCGCTTTCCGTGTTGAGCTGAATCACCGCCGCTTTAAGTTTCCACCACCCGCTGAGTGATCGACTTTAATTTCTCACTGCCGGTTATTTCTACTGGTCAGCTGCCGGCTTTACCTCAGGTGAACTTGCTCGGTGCTTTCAAGGGCTACGTGCCTGTGGGAGACGCCGCCGCTCTCTGCTTCCGCCGCTGATCCGCTCTCTGCTTCCGCCGCTGATCCGCTCTCTGCTTCCGCCGCTGATCCGCTCTCCGCTCTCAATAGTCCTGTCTTCAGTTCAAAAAGTCAGTCCCATGTGACTTGCATTTCTGTTTATGGCATGTGCTGATTTTTTATCTGTTTAACAATAACTTATTAATACGTCTGAGTTTGTACTGTAGGTGGCAGATGGGATGGACGGGCAGGAGGATCCGCTACTCAGACGGGGGGCCCTGAGTGAACAGAAAGGCCAAGAGGGGGAGGATGTCACTGTGACGCTAATACAGTTTAGTACAGATAGATACTGGGGCTACTAAGAGTCTCAATAGGTTTTAGGTGTGAGCCGCCATGAGTAATAAGCCAGCGAGTTTACAACGGGAAAAAAAATGACTTTAATAAGGTGTTTGGACTCACCTTCAGGCTGTTTGTTTCTTTTTTTTTCGGATGTTCTGCCATTTGTTTCAGGTGTAAGCCTCGCACATAAAATTCCATTTTACTGACCGGTGTTTTAAAGGTGACGCCGAAGCTAAATGCAGTCACAGGTGTCTAGGAAGGTCAAAAGACAGCAATAGGAGGAGTCCAAGTTGGATTAGTAGTGTATGTGT
This sequence comes from Polypterus senegalus, assembly GCF_016835505.1. NCBI lineage: Eukaryota > Metazoa > Chordata > Cladistia > Polypteriformes > Polypteridae > Polypterus > Polypterus senegalus. The sequence goes on along the minus strand of NW_024386005.1, from coordinate 180,584 downwards.
AGCATCATGTTTCCATTTATATCTTGGTAACCTCAAGTTTAGGTATAAATGTGTCTGTTATTTAGTGTTTTATTGTCTGTATTTTGTTTTTGGATATTTTGATCTTTACTTGAAGTGTATGATTTCCACGACAGGCCTGAAATGGTATCGCTGTTTGTTTAGGCAAGTCGACCCTGGGAATGGAGAAGTCTTCATAAGTACAGCTGTGGCCGCAAGAGGGAGGGACGATCGTTCAGAGAGAATTGAGAAGCCTTAGGTAGTGCGAGACACGCCAGACTAAGAGATGCCTGGTGGCTGAGCTGCTGGTTGATGTAAAGGAGAGGGTTAGGCTCCTGAGGACAAAAACCGGCTCCTGAGATTTTATTTTGAAGAGTTGTACTTTAGGCCTGGACTGAAACAGAATCCAGTTTGGTTTAATTTTAAGGCTGCTGATGCCCTTACATGGACCAGAATTTACTGTATATATATATATATATTAGGGTAAGGGCGGCACGGTGGCACTGCTGCCTCACAGTTAGGAGACCCATCTGGGTTCACATCCTGGTCCTCCCTGCGTGGAGTTTGCATGTTCTCCCGTGTTCAAGCAGGTTTCCTCCCAAAGTCCAAAGACATGCAGGGTTAGGTGACTTGGCGATCCTAAATTGTGCTTGGTGTGTGAGTGTGTGTGTGTGTGCCCTGCGGTGCTGCCACACTACCCGGGGTTTGTTTCCTGCCTTGTGCCCTGTGTTGGCTGGGATTGGCTCCAGCAGACCCCCGTGACCCTGTATTTAGTATATAGCGGGTTGGATAATGGATGGATATTAGGGTTAGAGCCTCTGTGTTTTACAATTTCTATTTTTCGTCTTTCCTTTCTTTTTCATAATTAGTTTTTTTTTTTGTCACAGGATTAATTATACATTTTTTGTGTATCCTTTTATATCAGCAACTGTTTTTTTTTTTCTCTTCTCTATCATGGAATAATAAAATGACCTTTTTTTTGAACATCTGCCTCTCTTATTACCCCCTCAGTCCTGGTCGGTCCCAAACTACTAGCTGGCCATCTGCTTTAGTAGACGACTTGTGACAGTCACACCTGGATTATGCCGCCGTAATGGATGGACAGACATCTGAACCACAACTGATGGTGCTTCACCTGAGCAGGAAGCTCCAAATAAATGGACAGGCATCCCGATCGGACATATACTAAATACTTTCCTAGTCAGGATAAATGAAGAGGACAGGGAAGGACTGGCACAGAGGGATATTTAATCCACCATAGGCATTAGATGGCAACAGCCGTCCATGATGGCGCCCATTTGGGAACCAGCAGGGAATGCTGGGAGTTGTAGTCCGGCAGCAAAGCCCTACTGGGGTCAATGGGTGATGCAAGGTGGCCCTGCAGGGAGATGTTCTCCCTTATCCAGGAGAGTTGGAGCTGGGAGGATGGAAAGTAACACTCGATAGGAGGAGGGCAGAGTGGTGGTGAGAGGAGAGAAAACCTGCGCTTGTGCTTGGTGACTTTGGAGAGGTCGTTTGGTAAGAAGCCATCCTTGTGTTTGTGTGATCGTGTTGGGGTTTGGGGCTCACTGGTGTCCTGGTTCCATTTCAGTTCGTTTTGAGTACACCACAGGATAACCGACATGTGGATGATGTGACCTGAGTAACGTGAGATTTTATTTTCTGTTTATTTAGTTTTCACATTTTCACATTGTTTGCCTTTCTACACCTTTGTTCACCATTAGCTTGTATTTTATCAAAACTTTTTATCCCCATTCTGCATGAAATCATGTGATTACATTTTTGGCCATCACTGCAAACTACATGGGATTAGTAAAATATTAAAAATAATTTTGAGTGGAGTATTCATTTAATTTTATCTCAGGAAGGTATGGTGGCACAGTGATTAGTTTGGCCACCATAGTTTCCTCACTCTCAGAGACACTTTAAAGACCACCACACCAGTACAGCCTACTCAGAACTGGTTCAGTTTCATTTCACTGAGTTCACTGAAGTCCCCGATCATTTCCATGATTTTGCAGACCTTGAGGTGAAGTGAACTCAGTGGGTCCACTCATCACTCCTCACCATTCAGTAACAGACGTGATGGCGTCAGAATATAACAAGAGGCCTCTGAAGTTGGTGTGTGACGACACAAACACAAATGTGCTCTGGCGCCTGCTTCTTCAGGTCTTCATGTTCAGTTCAGAGACAGAAGGCTCACAGCAAAGTGACAAGTGACACTGCAAGGGCTACTGGGAATTTCATTGATGCAGCATTCAGCAGGACCATCCTGTTTGTTATTGAGATTTGAGCAAATCTGACATGAAAAGGTCCAAGAACTCCAGCTGAGGGGCAGACACATTCACAAATGTCATCTCAGAGCCATCAGGAGATTTGGACAATAAAAAAGAAAACAGCGGAGAGCCTGAAACACAGCGAGACATCTTGTTATCTAAATCAGAGGAGGAATGAAAAGATCTGACTTGACCTGAGACCACTGGGGGGCTACTGTATGACTGAATTATGAAATAAATCATCATGATTTGTAAGTCACTTTGGACAGAAGTTTCACGTGATGATAAGAGTTATCTTGAATTCTAACAGGGACTCTTCAGTCACCTCAAGGACTCATCTGAGGCGTGTGAGTGAAGTGCACAGCTGTAGTTAAAATCTAAAAATATTAACATTAATTAGATTATTAATGAATGAACGCAGTCTCTAAGATTAAGAACTGAATTAAAGAAAACACCTTGAGAAATAGAAAGCATCACAGAAATGAGTGGCATTGAAATGACGTCTAAATGAATAAATCTGTGCAAATAGCTCCCTCGTCTGGATGTGAACAGAATTAACAAAAAAAATTGAAATCAACCCATTTTTCTGAGTGAGACTTTTTTCAGGCAGCGTTTTAAACTTAAGATCACATAAATCTGAATATTTTAATACTGTAGGTTTGTGTTTTGTATTTCCTGTCACACACATCTGTGAAATTGTAATCATTAAAAAATGAATGGTCCACAGGTACATGAGCATGAAGTTCCATGTAACTGGCGTATCTGGGTGGGCTTCCTTAAAGTCACAGTGTCACCTGTCACACTTTGTTCTGATGCTCCTTGTTTTATTTGTCACTTTTTTACTTTCTTGATGCAATAATTCAACAAACATTAAACAGTCTTAATTCACTTCATGTAGATCCTGACAGTTTCTTCTTCCATAATTTTCCTCCGATATTCTCCAGTCTCTTCATCGTATTGCAAACAAGAAAGGAGAAGACGGGCAAACATTCAAGTTCAGGTTTACTGACAAGTGTGCAGATTACAGGAAACTCTGACTTGTCTGCTTGACAAACACGAACATCACGTTTAGAGTTTCATTAACATGTGAGAAAGTCAAAGATACGAACAGTAAGACCACCGACATGTGTGTGGTGTGCAGACGAGAGCAGTGACTGTGATTAGTGAGAGGAAGAGCATGAAGATCACGCTGATGACACGAGTTTATCTACAACTCCAAAGTCACTCAGCAAATCTCATCAGTGACTCAACTTTCATACTGCAGGCCGACGTGTATTTATAGAGGCTTCTGTTCAGCAAATGTAACTTTATTATTATTATTATTATTAATATTATTATTATTATTATTATTATTATTATTATTATTAAGCCCCCAAGTGGCCCAGTGCCTCACAGCTGCTAATGTCAGTTCCGATCATGCTCAGCGTCTCTGTGGAGTTAACGTGTTCTCCTGGTGTCACATGACTTTTCTCCCAGTTCTCCCAGTCGCACATCCTCTGATAACTGGTAACACCAGACAAACACACTATCAGCTCTGTCCCTGACTCTATTTGAGTTCATTTATAAATGACAGACAAAGTGACATTTCTGAGTCTCACATACGCCTTCACACTCAAATGCACAACAAATAAACTGATTCAGACGAGGACTGGATTGATGAACTTGAGTCCATTTTAATTATTTTAATTACACTTCATGACCACAAGAGGTGCCATTCACACACAATTCTGTATTCTGTTGTCATTTTTAATTGTTCTGATTTCTGTGAAGTCGTCCATTTTTAATTCTGTTTCTTCAGTTCTTTTCTCACGCCTAGCACTCTGTTCAGTAATTAAACTTATTATTGTCATTTCTGTCACACACCCGACTCCAGCACTGCAGCAGACCACCTGTGTGTGTCACTGAAATAACGTTGAGTCTGCCGGAGGTTCAGGACTGTGAGGTGGACCTTCAGAGAAGTTCACGAGAAGCCATTTTCTTACAGATGACAGCGCGTGTCACCTCACTGATGTCGATGATTTCTTTTTGTAATTCCTGCCTTTCTTTATTTCATTTGACGTCCCTTTCTGTTTTATTTCATTTCATCCCAAACTCATCTCAGTGTTGATGAACTTCTCAGCAGACTTACAGTGTTGTGTATTTCAGTCCACGCTTAACAATAGAAGTATATAACGCTAGATAGGAATTCAGGTTTGTCTGATCGGTGGTCTCGTAGTAGAACAGTGATTGGTGGTCCGCCTTCAGCTCTGGTGTCACAGGTTGGTTCTTATCCATGTTGCCCCCACATTGACAGCCCCTATGACCCTGAATTAGATAAGCGAGTTACAAAATGGACGGTGGTCTCCATATTCAGGGTCTCTGATGTCCTCTCAGTCTTTAAATGTCACAAAGTGGGCACCTCAGGGTCATCAGGACTGACCACCAGCAAGTGACGTCACACGACTGAAGAAAACCAATCCAGTGCTGTGGAGAACACGGCCATCTTTCTTGAATTCCTCTTTGAATGTCAAATTAAAGACGCCGCACTCAGGATTTCTGTTCATTGTCAGACCCTCAGATTCACATTTGATGATGGAGCCGACGCTTTGATCCGGCGCCATTTAAAAATCTCAAGAGTTCAGTCCTGATGTCTCATTAAACACAGAAATCCTGAAAATGAAAATCAGACGAGCAGCAAACAGCAGGACACCTCAGGGGGGCTTTGAGTTCGGTGGTCTGATGTTAAAGAAAGTCTCCATCGGCTTTGTGCTGCTCAGAGATGGACAGACGACATTAATACAGAGGGGTCAGTGTGTGCGCAGGGGGCAGATGACCAGAGGGGCCGCGTTTTTACCATCGCATTAAGACCAGGACTGAAGTACGGATAGAGGGGCTCAGTGAAGGAGTCTGTGAAGGTGTAGAGGTGAGAGCGGACTGGGCATTGTAAAGGAGACCTGACCTTCATCATAGTCCAGAAAGACCCCCACTGTCTGGGGCTTCACTGTCATGGGGAGGTGGAGAGGACGGCCAATGCCAGCTACATACTTGTTCTCATTCCTCAGCCCTACTGTCCAGTATCCATCATCTGGGCTCAGGGATCATCCTCCTTCCTGTTGTCCGACTCTCTGGCGACTCCTAAAGTCCACTTAGTCTTCCCCCCGACCTCCACCTCCCAGTAGTGTCTCCTGACGTGAATCCTTTCTGGCCAGGACAATAGCATAGCGTCAAACCTCTTTGGATTGTCCGTCACTCTCTGTCGTAGTGTCTGTGTGTCTCACTTCTTTCCCGTCTTCAGACACAATGAGACATGGATATGCAGTCTCAGGGTCAAAAGTGACATCAGCTGAGGAGAAGAATGAAGAAAAGAGGAAGACGTCAGGAAATCAGGGGACTTGAGGAAGACAACAACACATTTACACTCCTTGAAGGACCTGAACATTAAAAAGACAAAGACGCCAAACAGCACGTGTTCAGTTCTCAGCCCACAAAGCCCTCGTGTGTCTCTTTGTGTCACTGCTCGGCCCCCTGTGTAGTCGCACCTCTGACCTCCTCCATTTTATCTTCATTTAACCTTAAAGAGCCTGATCACCAGGGTCTGCACTGAAACACAAGAGGGTCCTAAGTGACAGAAGGGACATCATGGAGTCTTTAAGTAGCAGGATTAGTGACAATGACATGCGGTGCTAATCGGTATGAGACCACCAATCAAAATGACCTTCTGAGAATAAAGTCTGCAAGACAAACGAGGCCCTTTGTACCGAGGAAGACATCTGAGGAGTTGTGTCTGCACGAGGAGGGTCCGTCTTTAGTTCTGTCTTTACTGACTTGTCTGATGTTCTTGAAACACAAAATAAAGTAATGTCCGCCTGCCAAGGAGAATCCAGCTGTTTATGACAGAGGATTGTTTAGTGAACTTCATAGGGATAAGAGAACTAGCGATATTCACAGACACCACCAGGGGCAGTAGAGGCTGAGGTCTTCCTGTTCCTTAACTAGCAGCTCATCTGCCTTTAAACACACAGAACAAGCAGCCATCCATTGTCATAACCTGCTTATCCAGGGCAGAGTCGAGGGGCAGATGGAGCCGATCACAGCAGGCATCAGGGCAAGGCAGGAACAACCCATGGACTGGATGCCAGTCCATCAGTGGGCAGACACTCAGACACACATCAGGGCTAACTGAGCGTCACCGGACCACCTAACCTGCATGTCTTTGGAGCACACGGAGGAGACCCTCACAGTCACAGGCAGAACATGCAAACTCCACACAAGGAGCCCCCAGGATGTGAACCCCAGTGTCCTTACTGTGAGATGGCAGCGCTACCACTGTGTCACCATGTCACCCACACAGAGGGACCTCAGCCATTAACTCAGACCTGGGGGACAGTCACAGAGCTCACAAGGTGCTGCTTGTCATGGTCATGAAGGTGACACGTTTAACATGAAGACACAAAGACTACAGACACAGAAGATGAGGATTTCATGAGCAGCTTATCAACCGTACCTGCTGAGCTGCATATTCTCCTCCATTCTGTAAAATAAGAAATAAAGAAATAAACTTAATGAGTCCAATAAAGAGTGAGACTTTAAAGACCCCAGAGACCCCAGTTCAAATATTGTACAGTGGAACCTCGGTTCACGAACGTCCCCGGTTCACATACAACTCAGTTCACGACCAAAAGCTTGCCAAACTTTTGCCTCGGTTTACAACCACACACTCGGTATACGAACAAGCCAGTTTCCCCTTCCTGCCTGCCTGCCTGAGCTGAGCTGAGCTGAGAGAGAGAGAGAGAGAGAGAGAGAGCAAGAGCGAAGCGAGCACGTGCCTGCTGGGGAGGGGAGGATGAGGAGGAGATTGCTGCGTGTTTGCCTGCCTATTTGCAGGCTGTAATGCGTGTAGTGCACCATTCCCCAGCACAGGCAGGCTGAGAGAGAAAGCGCGAGCTGCTGCGTGGCTGCAAGAGCTCTGTTCATTGTTCTCCTTCCATTGGCTTCTAAGCAAGTGAAGAGTGGTGAGAAGGAAACTGAAATCGAAGTAAAGAAAGAAATTACAAGAGGTGGAAAACTGTTTAGCAGTTTACTCATTTACCAATCTGAGAACCCTCGTGCTTTCAAGCAGCACAATGTAAACAAAGCCAGACTGCCAGTAATGTGGAGGGCAAACACGAAGGGTTGGGTCACAAGAACTTTGTTTTTGGAATGGCTGCATGAGGCTTTCGCTCCCACCAGCTAAACAGCTAAAAACACCAGAAACCCAAGAAATCACAAGAGAGAAAACACCTGAAGGAAAACATTTCATGCCAGAACTCGACTCATGCAAGGTTAGTTTTCTTGGTGGTTTGTACTGTACTGTACAGTAGTTTTTGTATTACGGATTTTTCAAAAGTTAGTTTTTCAGATCATGCTGTGATTTGTTGCAGTGTTACTTTTCTTTTTTTCAAATGTTTGTTTTTTCCCTGTGCTTAAAACTTCTTAAAATTTTTTTACATGGAGGACTTCATCGTGTGATTTGTTGCAATGTTACTTTTTGGTTGCTTGCGAGTTGGTTTTGCATGCACTTCGGATTTGTCCGCTTTTCGCTTTTTTCTGCTGTGCTTAAAACTCATTTTAAAAAATGCTGCGCGAGCACCTGCTACAGAGAATTACAGAGCGCTGAGCAGCAAAGCAGAGAGAGAGAGAGAGGGCAGCTGACAGGGAAGGGATGGGGGAGGATAGGGTGTGTGTGTGTGTGTGGCATACTGGCTACACCAGCCTGCTCCTGTAGCGAGGGAGGGGCTTTGGTGGTGTGTGTGCTAAAGAGAGAGAGAGAGAGAGAGAGAGCAAGCGAAAGCAAGCCTGGGTGTTTTGTGTCAGTGTTATTCAGTGTTTTACATTAGTTTACTATTACACTGTGCATTCTATGGTGTAATTAACTATATTTGTGCTTAATATTTACATATATTTACATACAGTTTGTAATGGTCTGAACGGATTAATTGTATTTACATACAATCCTATGGGGAAACTGCTTCGTTCACTGTACCTGCATTGGTGACGCATTGTGACTTTTCTGCAGAAGAAGAGAGCTGCCTTACTGAGTGAATAATCAGGTGGGTCAACTTCAAACATCATCTCTTCAGTTCTCACTCGCTACTTTCATTTACTTTCATTTTCCTCTTCTGAAGTCTTAAAATATCTTTTGCATTTCAAATTTCCCTTCATAAAGACCCCTTATAATAGACAGCAGAACAATGGACATGACAATAGCTGGAGTGCCAAGCACAGACTGAAAGTGGATTTGCAGAATTAACAGCCTACTGGCCTTTGGCTTTGAATCTGAACGTTTTTTCTGATGAAGAAGGAACAGAATTATTTATGATTATTAGGAGTGGAGGTCCTACTGTGAGACTTCTGAACGTGTCCTTGTGACCACAGAAACACAGAAATGAATGCTGCAGGTGTAAATTAGTATGACTGTAATACAATAAGACATTATAACTGTGGTGCCCACTAGGGGCACATCTCCTGTTGGCATTTCTGGGCACCAACTTCATACAACCTGCTCACTCGTCACAAACTGGATGGCCAGTTGATATCAGGTGGTCCCCTTTAGGCCGACTGTTAACACTTTTGGTTTTGTCTCCAGTCAGCCCTCAGCCTGCTTGTTGTCCTTTGGTGCCCCCCATGCTTTTCTTGTTCTCCCTGATTTTCTTTATTGTGTTTTGTCTTTACTCCATCTGTCATTGTGTTCTGTTTATTTATTAGGTGGACAGACCCTCTTCTTTACCAGGGTGACTCCTAATTTCAAATATGCCAGCCATCTACTATATTGTCAGCTTAAATGGTTTCTCAATGCCAACCGTCCAGTATCAGTGACGACATAAGAAACCAACTGCACTGTGAACTGAGAAACCAGAGTGACAACAGAGGACTGAACTTCTATCAGGTGACATGTGCTGTCCACTTTACTGAGTCCAGTTCTGTCTTAGGGGTTTACATCCAAATGTTTAATAATCAGACTGACTGGAACAGACGGAGCTTTGAAATAAAATAAAAAACAACAAGAGACAAAAGATAAGGAGGACTCTTGTGTTGTGTCCAGTACTACTGAGGTAGGGTCTGAGCCCCAGGATCCTCAAATTTATTGAATCTGATAATTGGACCAAAGGTAAGGACAGCAGGACAAAAATCAAAGAGGAACAAGATGAGAAGAAAACATAAGGCACCTTTTTGAGCGGGTATGAATAAGACATGAGTGGATGGCACAGTGGGCACCTCCGGGTGAGAAGAGGGCAGTGTGTGTGTTGACAGGTGTGCGTTTACTATTAAACACCAATCCTGTCACAGATAAAGAATAAAAGTCAATAAATATTCACAATAATATTAGGGGAGGATCTCAAGACTCAATGCTCTTCCTGACCAACACTCTCTAGGCTGGAGATGTCATTTCTAAGACCAAACCTTTCATGGTGTAATCCTTGATTTGTCTTTCTTTATAGACTCACTCCATTCACAGCTTTCAAAGTTTTTAATTTAAATTTTAATTCATCAGGATTAAATCTTTTTCTTACCAATTTCCTTGTGCAGAAAACAAATAGGAAGGAATCCGACTGGAGTGAAAGAGAAGAAGAAAGCAAACATTTGAGAGAAAATTAGTGACTGATGACAGCAATCTCTCCATGTGTGTCTCGTCCCGCCATCAGACACAGGCCATTGTGTCAAATTACAGTTAATTATTTCTTCTTCTCAGTTGGTCAAGTGATGTTCTCACAAGTGAAGTCTTTTCTGTTGACAGAACATTAGAACACTCGAGACGAGAACAGGCCATTCAGCCCAACAAAGCTCGCCAGTCCTATCCACTTATTCCTTCCAAGAAAACATCAATTGTCGAATTTTTAAAGTCCCTAACGTCTTACTGTCTACCAGACTACTTGGTCACTTATTCCAAGTGTCTATCGTTCTTTGTGTAAAAAAAAAGACTTCCTAACGTTTGTGCAAAATTTCCCCTTAACAAGTTTCCAACTGTGTTCCCGTGTTCTTGATGAACTCATTTGAAAATAACAGTCTTGATCCACTGGACTAATTCTCTTCATAATTTTAAACACTTCACTCAGGTCACCTCTTAATCTTCTTTAGCTTAAACTGTAAAGGCTCAGCTCTTTTAATCTTTCACTCATAATTCAACCCCTGTAGCCCTGAATCAGCCTAGTCGCTCTTCTCTGGACCTCTTCTTGTGCTATGTCCTTTTTGTAGCCTGGAGACCAAAACTGCACCCAGTACTCCAGATGAGGCCTCACCAGTGAGTTATAAAGGTTGAGCATAACCTCCTTGGACTTGTACTCCACAGATTGTGCTATATAACCTGACATTTTGTTAGCCTTCTTAATGGCTTCTGAACACAGTCAGGAAGTTGATAGCTTAGAGTCCACTATGAGTCCCTAAATCCTTCTCATAAGGTGGACTCAAACCTCACATTTTACTTCCTATCTGTAATTTTTACATTTATCCATCCATCCATTTTCCAACCCGCTGAATCCAACACAGGTCACGGATCTGCTGGAGTCAATCCCAGCCAACACAGGGCACAAGGCAGGACCAGTCCTGGCAGGGTGCCAGCCCACCGCAGTCTCTTACATTTACTGACATTAAATTTCATCTGCCACAAATCTGCCCAAGCCTGTCTGCTATCCAAGTCCTTCTGTGATGATATAACAGATTCCAAATTATCTGCTAATCCACCTATCTTGGTATCATCTGCAAACTTAACCAGCTTGTTACTTATATTCCTATTCAAATCATTTATATATATTAAAATAGCAGCGGCCCTAGCACTGCCCCCTGCTGGTCACCACTCTCTAACATCGCCAGTTCTGATGAGGTTCCTCACACCATCACCCTCTGCTTCCTGTGTGTGAATTTGCAATTCTGCACCCATCTACAAACATCACCCCTGAACTCCCACTTTTTAACTTGATGCCCAACCTCCATGTGGCAATCTTATCAAATGCTTTCTGAAAGTCCAGATAAATAATCTCATCTGCTCCACTTTGATCGTATCTTTGTTGCCTCATAGATTCCAGCATGTTAGTAAAACACGACCTCCCTCTTCTGAGCCCATGCTGACTGTTCAGAATAACTCCTGTCCTTGCCATGTGTTGCTCAATCTTATCCTACTACCTTCCATTAATTTTCCTGTGATGCTTGTTAAACTTACTGGCCTCTAGTTGCTTGGATCTGCCTGGTCACCCTTTTATATAATGGGATGATATTTGCCATTTTCCAGTCCTTGGAATCTCTCCAGTGCAGTGACTTCCTAAAAATATGTGTCAAGGGTTTATATCTGTACTCACTAGCCTCCTTAAGAACACGAGGATAAATATTATCTGGTCCTGGTGATTTGTTTGATTTCATCTTATTTAATCTGAGCAGCACTTCTCTCTTTACAATTTCCAAATCCCTCAGTACCTCCTTAGTAGTCCCTGTTACTGCTCTGAGGTTATCCACTTGCTCACTTGTAAACACCTCAGAAAAATGTTTAGGGCATCTGCTATTTCATTGTCTGTATCTTTTAATTCCCCTTTACTATTCCTGATGAACTTGACCTCCTCCTTGACTGTTCTTTTTTACTACTAAAATACTGAAAGAATCTCTTGGGGTCTTCTTCTTTTATCTGCTATATTCCTCTCAACTGTCTTTTAGCCTCTCTGATATCCTTCTTAATGGTTACCTCATTTTCTCATATGCGCCACGCATTCACTTTGCAGTCATTAGTCTTATATGCCTTATACAGCAGTTTTTCCTTTGCAACTTCTTTTTTAAATCTTTATTAATCCATCGTGGAGTTTTTTTAGTTTCCTATTAATTCCACATTTAGGTCTGTATCTGTCCTGCATTACATTTTTAAACCTGTTCCACTGCTCCTCGACTGTCTCCACATTTAAAAGCTTATCCCAGTCTATCCTACTTAGACTTTGTCACATCTGCTCAAAATTAGCCTACCAAAGTTCAACTTCACAATTTTAGTCTTTGCATCTGCACTCTTACAAAATACTGAGAATTGTATGACATTCTGGTCACGTGACCCTAGTGGTCCAATCACCTCGAGACCCTCAATTCTATCCTGATTATTACAGAATACTAAATCCAGACAGGCGCCACCCTGTGTTTGCTCTTTAACATGCAGTGTTAATAATCAGTCACTGATTACTTTAAAAACTCCTGCTCTTGTGCTCCTCCATCTGTAAGGTTATCCCAGTTAATATTTGGATAATTAAAGTCCCCCATGACTATAATATCCCCTGTAAACTTGCCTTTTTGATATTACTAACAAGATGTGTGTTGAAATTACTGTCTGAATTGGGTGGTCTATAACACACTCCTAAAATAAGACCTCTTTCCCTAATATTTTCCAGGCGGCCACACGCCTCACTAAGATGGGGCTCATCATCCAACTGAAGATGACTTACATTTAATCCCTGTTTGGCATAAACAGCAACCCCACCTCCTTTCTGTTCTGTCTATCCTTCCTAAAAATGTGTATCCCTTGTCACAAAAGCGAGACAAAGACAGAAAAAGGTTTGGGGCAGCCACCCATGTAATTTGGTATCCTGGCTGCAACGTTTTCTTTTCAAATACCAGCACTGAAGTGCTTACAACAGAGTCCAAAACAAGACTGACACAGAAGGGAAAAGGGAAGGCTTTTAAAGGGGAGGCAGGAAGTGAGGTCATAAGGTCGGGCACGTGTTCATTGTTCATTGGTTTAGTCCCGGATGTGACATCAGGGGCCGGAGCTGGCAAGGTCTGTCTCCATTGGCTCGGTCCCAGAAGTGACGCCCAGAGAGACAGGTGGAACCTCCCGGGTTAGGTCTACAGGGAAGTGAGAAAGAGAGTTAGTGCGCTCTGCCACATCCCGGCATGGCTCAGAACTGCCTTCACTGAGCCCTTTAGCTGCCTCCCATGCGCAGTGTGTGACAAGGCCCCCTCAGCCCAGACCCGGTCGGGCGACCTAACCGAGAGGTCGTGAACCCGAGAGAGAGCATCAGCGCTGGCATGGAGAGCACCCGACGATGAACGAGCGAAAACTTGTACGGCTGCAGGTCAAGAAACCACCGGGTGACCCTGATTCGACTCCTTGTGCAGGGCCATCCACTGTAGAGGTGCATGGTCCGTGACAAGGGTGAACTCCGCCCAACAGGTAGTACCTCAGCTGAGTGATCGCCCATTTAATCGCCAGAGCCTCCCTCTCCACCGCGCATACCTGGTCTCCGTCCAACAGTTTCCGCTCAGGAACATGACGGGTGTTCACACCATCGACACTTTGGCTCAGCACGGCTCCCAGGCCTGTGTCCGGCGTCCGCCTGGAGGATGAAAGGCAAAGAAAAGTTAGGTGCCATCAAAATAGGTGCGGACGTAAGGGCCTTCTTCAAGTCACCAAATGCAGTGTTGTTTTGCAGTCCATACCACAATGTTCGGGCCCTCTTCTTTGTTAAATCAGTCAAGGCCGCTTCCTCAAAACCGGGTACAAACCGGCGGTAGTACCCGCTAACCCGAAAGGCTTGGACCTGCCGCTTGGTTCATGGACGGGCCATTTCAGAATGGCATCAATTTTGGAGCACTGTGGCCTTACGGTACCCACCCACCAGGTAGCCTAAATATTTGGCCTCGCTTAATCCAAAGAAACATTTCTTGGGATTAATCCGAGCCCGCCTCACCAAGTGTCCGTAATACCGCTTGGACATGCTGTAGGTGTTCCTTCCATGTGCTGGAATAGATGACCACGCCATCTAGGTAGGCAGCACTGTATGAGTTATGAGGCAAGCACTTTGTCCACCAGACGCTGAAAGGTTGCTGGAGCCCCGTAACCCAAATGGAAGGACACGATACTGCCAGTGTCCGCTAGGGGTACTAAACGCGTTTTTCCTTCGGAGTCCGTTAAAGGAACCTGCCAGTACCCTTTGTCATGTCAAGTGTGGTCAGGTATTGAGCCTGTCCAAGCCTCTCGAGGAGGTCGCCCACGCGGCATTGGATAGGCATCAAATTGGGAGACTTGTTAAGCCGACGGAAGTCATTGCAGAACCTCCAACTCCGCCAGGCTTACCGACGAGCACAATGGGGCTGGACCAGGGACTATAACTCCTCAATACACCTAGTTCCAGCATGCGCTTGATCTCAAGCTCCACTTCAGCCTTTTTGCCTCGGGAAGACGGTACGGCGTTCTCGGACAACAACCCCGGGCTCTGTCACAATGTTGTGCTCAATCAGAGAGGTCCTTCCGGGGTGTTCACTGACTACCTCTCGAACGGTCCGGATAACTGTTTCCAGCTCCTGCCGTTGCCTGTCTCTCAAGTCTGCGCCAAAGTTAAGGTGCGTGTGTGAGCCGAAGAGTGAGCGGGGCTGGCCGGAGGAGGGATCGGGTCCCTGTCCTTCCACGGTTTCAGCAGGTTCACATGATATACCGCCTTTGGCGGACGCATTGGGTTGACTCACCAAATAGTCGACCAGTCCCTTCCTCTCCTTAACTTCGTAGGGGCCCTGCCAGTGGGCAAGCAACTTAGAGTGGGAGGTAGGCACTAGGACCATGACCCGATCTCGGGTGGAACTCCCAAGAGACGTGCCGCGTTGTAGTAGCGAACCTGTGCTGCTTGAGCCTCCTCCATGTGACTTTTAAGGACAGGCCAATCTTTCCAAATCTATCGCAGAACTGCGATATACTCCAGTATGTTAGTGGTGGGAAGAGCCTCTTCTTCCCAGCCTTCTTTCAAAATATCCAATATGCCCCGAGGTTGTCGCCATACAGTAGTTCAAAGGGGAGAACCCCGTGGAGGCTTGTGGGACTTCCCGATAGGCAAAAAGGACGAGGGGGAGGAGCTGATCCCAGTTCCTTCCATCCTCGCTGACCACCTTACGCAGCATTTGCTTGAGAGTTTGATTAAACCTCTCTACTAATCCGTCGGTTTGAGGATGATACACCGAGGTTTTTAAATGCTTTATTTTCAGTAATCTGGCAGTCTCCTTGAACGTCTCCGAGGTGAAGGGGTCCCCTGGTCTGTCAAGACTTCTTTGGGGATCCCCACGCCGAATACCCCTAGTAATTCCCGTCGATGGCTTTAGAGGTAGCTGAGCGCAACGGAACAGCTTCGGGGTATCGTGTAGCATAATCCACGAGGACTAAAATGTACTTGTGTCCTCGGCTGAGGGCTCTAGAGGTCCCACCAGGTCACCCGATTCTGTGGAAGGGAACGCCAATCAAGGGAATAGGAACAAGAGGAGCACGGTCCCTCCTAGGAATCTGTCGCAGTTGACACTCCGGCAGGAAGCGCAAAAGCTGCTAACCTCCTCATTAATTCCTGGCCAGTAAAACCGGAGCTTGATCCGCTCCAGAGTTTTTTCGGTGCCCAGGTGGCCACCTAGGAGGTGGGCGTGTGCTAGCTCGCAGACCTGCCGCCGGAAGGTACGCGGCACTAGCAGCAGCCTCGTCTCCTGCCCGTCATGCATTGCTACACGGTAAAGGAGGTCATTATCTAACACAAAGTAGGGGCCCTGTGGCATCGACTGACTAGTGCGCTGGCCATTGACAAGGACCACTGCATTTTTACAAACTTCAGGGAGTCGTCATTCCATTGCTCCCTTTGAAAGAAGCCGGCGCTTTTAAATTGAAACCGCAACACGGAGAGAGGGTCAGCCACGACCTCAATGGGCGTGGTTTCCCGCCCGCCGCGCTGGTGGATGACGTCAGCCTGACGCGGCCGGGAGTTGCCACGCCAGCCAGGACGGCTGCTTCACCTCTCTCTGCCGGCTGATTACACGGCGTGGAGGCAGCTTGAGACGGTTCATCTCCGTCCATAACGAGGCCCAACTTAACCCCGGGAGTGGTATGTGTCTCACCGCTTTTAATTCAGACCAGTCCCGCCCTAGTATCACCGGGTGTGGGGGATCAGGAAGGATTGCCACGGTTACTTTCTGACTGATCCTCCGTAGCTAATGACACAGCGGCGGTCCTGTACCAGCGGTTTCCCGTGGACACAGGTTATACTGGTCTTGAATTTTAGCCATTGTCGCGTAGCACAAAGCGGCGGGCAACAATGGAAATGTTGCTGCCGGAATCGAGCAGAGCGGAAGTTTTAAACCCGTTAACGATCACCACGTCTGTATGCGGGACCGTCAACGGGTTTGTCAGAGCACAC
Source organism: Polypterus senegalus (assembly GCF_016835505.1). Lineage (NCBI taxonomy): Eukaryota > Metazoa > Chordata > Cladistia > Polypteriformes > Polypteridae > Polypterus > Polypterus senegalus. The sequence continues at coordinate 164,170 of NW_024386005.1, read as the reverse complement.
CAAGCCCTCCTCCCTCCACCTGCATTCCTCCTCGCCCAAGCGTTTTGCGTGCGCGCGCCAGCCGGACGCCGATACAAGCTCCGGTTGTACAGGGAGGGGCTAGGTCTTGGGACATACCCGCTGAGTTTGGCAGAAGGACGGCTCTGCTCTCCCAGAGTGTGAGGCCGCCTCTGTGTTTCCAGAAGCTCTATGAGCCCTGACATGTTCGAAACTGCACGCCCCAGACCGGGCTGGGTGAAGCCCTGGGAAGTGCTTTCAGGAGCAGATAGCAGCTACCTGCTCAATGACCTGGTAGGGCTTGTTTTCCAAGGGCCGTAGCCACTGCCATACTTTGCCCATAAGGACCAGGCTTGTTTACTGGTCGGCCTCTCAGGGTCCAACCTCCACTTGTTATTTTACTCACCTGCCAGTCTGGGGCACCCCTAGGTGGTAAATGGGGCTGTGGTTTCACTGGGGGGCAGGCACTCTCCCCCAAGAGAGCATACTGAGTCCCTCTCTCCCTCCAGGGCAGCCCAATTGGTGAGCCCCACCCGCGACACTCCCTGGCCTCTAGATGGCCTAGTTCTGCGTGCTGGGAGCGGAGCCCGCACCGGGTCTCGCCGAACCACGGGGCACCCTCCCCGCCTGAATACTCGCCCCCGGTACGCTCCCACCTGGGTGTTTTGCAGGTCCTGTCCCCTTCTCTTCTGGGACTTCTCCATCCTGCCGGCTACGCCACTGTCACAAAACGAGACAAAGACAGAAAAGGTTTGGGGCAGCCACCCATGTAATTTGGTATCCTGGCTGCAACTCGTTTTCTTTCAAATACCAGCACTGAAGTGCTTACAACAGAGTCCAAAACAAGACTGACACAGAAGGGAAAAGGGAAGGCTTTTAAAGGGGAGGCAGGAAGTGAGGTCATAAGGTCGGGCACGTGTTCATCGTTCATTGGTTTAGTCCCGGATGTGACATCAGGGGGGCCGGAGCTGGCAAGGTCTGTCTCCATTGGCTCGGTCCCAGAAGTGACGTCCAGAGAGACAGGTGGAACCTCCGGGTTAGGTCTACAGGGAAGTGAGAAAGAGAGTTAGTGCGCTCTGCCACATCCCGGCATGGCTCAGAACTGCCTTCACTCGAGCCCTTTAGCTGCCTCCCATGCGCGCGCAGTGTGACACCCTCTATGTTACACTCATCCCCATCTTTGTTATTTAGCCAGGTTTCCGTTATTGCTATAATATCATAATTATGCTCTGCTACATACAACTCCAACTCACTTACCTTATTTTTGATACTTCTAGCATTAAGGCAAGCTATTTTTAATATGTTACTCCTTCTACATTTACGTGTTTGCTTAAAATTTACATTACTATGCATTTTATTTCTACACCGCTGTTTGTTCTTCCCTGTTCAGATCTAAACCTGGCCTGTCCTAAACTCCTGCCCCCAATCCTCAACTAGCCTACACATACTCCCCAATACATTGGTGCCCCTCCAGCTCAGATGTAACCTCGTCATGGCAGTGCAGGTCCCATCTGTTCCAAGAGGAGTCCCAATGCCCCATAAACCTATACCCTTCTAACCTACACCAAGATTTGAGCCACGCTAAGCCTTCTAATCTCCCTCAATCTTACCTGGACTGGCGCTATGGCACAGGCAGAACTTAGAGAAGACTACCTTGTCAGTTCTGCTCCTCAGCTTGGTTCCTAACTCTTTGAATTTGGATCGCAGGACTGACAGACTACCCTTATGTATGTCATTTGTTCTAACGTGGACAATGACAACTGATCCACCCCGCTCTGCCCAAGAGCCTATCAACCCTTCCAGGGAGGTCTCCCACCTGAGGTCCCAGAAGGCAACACACCGTCATGAGACTCTCTCTCTCTGAGTACACCTGCTTCAATCCTCTAATGATTGAGTCCCCAACTATCCCTACCTCTCTCTTTTTGGGAACTGGTTTGAGATGGCCTGTTGGGGCCCCTCAACCCTGCTCTACCACCTCAGAATTATCAGAGTCACCGTCCAGCTCCGCCAGGACATGATAACGGTTAGACACTTCTAATTCTGGGGTTGATGCCCCCGACAGTGTGTACCCTTTTATCTTATGCCTTGTGACCGTGACCCACCTATTCCTACCTGTCTGGTCTGAATCTCCTCCCGCCCACCTTAGTGGTGCACACTATCTCTAAAGGACACCTGGGCCAAGTCCGCCATTCTCTATTACAACGCAAGTCAGTTCAGCGACCCTGAGCTCGAGGTGCTGGATCAGCTGGCATCTCTTGCAGATGTAGCCCTCATAGACAACTGGCTCTTCCAAACCATCATCTAAAAAGTCTAGCATCCAACAGGACTTGCATTGCACTGGCTTCATTATTAGAATTTGATTTGGATTAGTAAACTGCCTTTTTTTTTTCTTAAAATTAAATTTCTTCTTCTTTCAGCTGCTCCTTAACTTAAATGGTGACACTAAGATCTGCTCCAGATATTTTACACCTTTTCCCCCTTAAGCTCCTGTCCTGTTCTCCTTCTCAGCTGCCTGCTATTTGCCTTTCTATGAGGTTAACTTTACTTTTCTCTGTCTCTTCTCCTAACTTTACGCTCCTCTGATTTATAAGCTCTTCACTCGCACTGTTTGTATTAATGACCCCTTACGCTGTCGCCCACTTAACTGTTCTGCCTCTGGACCGCTAAGGACTGTTTAATCTAAAATAAACAAATAAATCAAACTTTACTACCTTATTTGCTCCTACAGCCCCTTGTGCCTGATCGGCGTCTTAACGCTGGCCGCTGACCTGCGCACTGCTGAGCCTTCACCTTTTACTGCTTTGAAGTCAGCCGCGGCCTTTTTTTCTTTTCCTTTAAACTAAGGACTCGCTGTTACGACGCCGGTTATTTACTTACAAATGCCGATATCAGTTACTGCTGCTTTCTACCCTGCCGCATCGATGCTAATTCAAATACAGAGAAAAAGAACAAGTACAGGTACAAGTACAAGGAACTTTTCTAAGCGCACCTCCAAACACCAGGCTACTTTTGAACTTGTGAGGGCAAAAAAGGCTAAAAAACCTTCTAAAGGGAAAAAGCTTGAAAATTCCCACACTGTTCCTTAGCGGCAACCAAAACCAACCAAAAGTTTTTAAGAGCAAAATGTATTTTTTTTGTTTAAATCTCACGCCACAGAACAAACCAACAACTCTAGCGTTTGCAAAGCACACGTCAGCCACACGACAGTCTACATACATTTGTGTACTGTGCATGAAGACCACGCCATAGTCATACAACTGAAAATGGTGGCACAGTGGGTAGCACATCTGCCTGGCCAAGCCATTGTATGTTGAGTTTGGATGTTCCTTCTGTGTCTGCATCTTGTATTCTGTGTGCTTTTACTCCACTTTTCATTTCAAAGACAAGACAGCCAAATCAACACTAAATAAGTTAATTGTGATAGCTAAATAAGTTAATTGTGATAGAATGTGTGTTTGTGTGTGTGAGGCCAATCGTGGACTGGCACCCCACACAGCCTGCTCTCTACTCTTGTAAAACCAGACTCAGAGAACAGATGGATTGATGAATGAAGATCTGTTTTTGATTTCCTAATCTTATGGACTCCTCTGCTACATTGCATAGGTTCATCTGACGTCCTTGATGGCTCAAGCAGATTTATTCACTCATCCTTGTAACTACAATCCTGAGTAGTTTAACTGCTAGGTGTTCAAACCCCCCTGTGATACCACCACACCATTACAGCACACAGATGAGAGGTGGCTCCAGTAGAAGCTAAGCTAATGGGACCAGTCCTAGAGCCAAACTCTCTCATGTTGAGAGTTCTGTGTGAAATTACAACTACGCCACCCTGAACGGGGTCTTTGTGTTGATGGTGAAGTATAATGGAGGACAACACCTTCTGCTTATGTGGCACACATAGTGCTGTCAGCCCACAGAAGTCCAGGTTAGTTCCTGGTGAAGATGTCTCCTGTGAGTGGTCTTCTCCTATTCAAATGTGTCTCCCGTGTGCACCTCTATATATTTAGTCATTGCTGTGAACAGTAAACTGGGTGGTCTAAACCCCACCACTGTGACAGGTCTCATCATTCAGTGCTCACACGATAATTGGAGTCAAACATCTGAGTTAGAGAGAAGAAAAAGGTTTAGAATTTCACTTACCCTATTGAGTCATATCTGGTGTTTGTTTCGAGAAAAGACAAAAGGAAAATAACATAAACATGACTTGTATTCTGAATGACTTTACTGTTTACTGAGCAGTCAGTCTGTTCTGATGTCGGTGTGAGATCTTCAGTCCTCACCTCTCATTCTTCTCCATTGAATGACCATCAGGGGAGTCACCACTAAACAAAGAACCAACAAGACACAGAAAGCCACCAACCAGCCAGAGACTCCGGAGGAGAAACCTGCAAAATGAGGGGAAGACGTGTGAGTCTGTGAGACAGGAATGAGGTTCAGGTGAGGAAAACACAGAAGAATCCATCAAGTGGGACTCCTTCATGCTAAGGGGAGCATCATGAGAGCCTGCATTTACACCACAGATGATGTGCTCCTGTAGCTGGAGCCTGGGACCAAACACACCTTCACATGTCATCAGCGTGTCCATCAGCCCCAGTGATCCATCATAAATGATATGAACACAAAATCACAGATTTCCTGTTCAGTAATTCATCTTCATCACTGTCCACTCAATGTCCTTTTCTTCCTGTTTTGTCTCTTAAGTCTTTTAATAAACACTTTACATTTTATTTCATTTCTTAAAATCGTGAGGCACAGATTTAGGGGTCTATTCCTAGACTGAGCCCCCAGTATATTTTTATTTTAGTCTGATATCAGATGACTTTGATTTTAAGTCGCACTTCTTGTCCATTGTAGCTGACATGTATGCGTGTGTTGCTGTTTTTTCTGTTCTGATCATTCCATCTCATATTCATATTTCACTTTCATCTCCTCTTTATGTTACAGATTATCTGACATGAGTTTAGTCAGTCAACTGCATTTCAAAATACACATTTAGGAGGAAACTCAAACCAAATACACACGTTAGGGAAACTGGACAATTCAAACTGGGCCTGTGTGTGGCTTTAACTGGGCCATGTGAGCTGTGCTGCTGGGCCAGGCTGCACCCCCCACAACCCAGAACCGAACTAAACAGGTTTCAGAACGTCATATGTTCATGAGTCTGAGAAGTGGAAAGTGACGTGACTCACTCAGGGTGACACAGAGAGTCAGGGCTCAGGACTGAGACTTACAGCCAGGCAGCCATAACCAGTGTCTGGTCAACTCCAGTCTATGAGCGCCACTCTTTACTGGTGTGAGACACACCTCCATATTGTAACTGATCGTCTGACAGCTCCTGATATGCCAAGCCACGTTACACTCTACGTGGTCTCTCCTTGATTTAGAGTTTCCAGAGTCACAATTGCTCTTCTTTAGTGAGGACACAACTCCTCTCTACATGGCTATTCTTGTGATAAACGCCTCTTTGAACTCAGACAGGCCTTCAACACTCGACGTCTACAGCGTCAGATCACACAGCCTCGTCCAGACTGGCACAACTGGTTCTCTCTCTTAGTGAATTCTCTTCTTATTTAACATTCATTTTCAGCCCATTCAGTGGAGTCTTTTACAGATCACAGACATGAGACCTCCAGTAAACCTGCTCATATCTTTGCTAATTGAATGTAATATTGTTGTTCATTTCACACTGGCTGCTATGCTGTATATGATGTTCATGTTTATTATGTTAGCAATGCCATTTGATACTAAACTTGCAGTAGGTACAGGACTTCATTACCCAATTTGTTAATAAACAACTTTCTCACATGTGTATTCCTAATATGTCTTCACTGCCCACCATTTCAATAAACACAAGACTCTAAGCTGTACCAGAAGAACCAGCAATCAAATCAAGTAAAAGAAGGTGACTCCCCAGTTGTTCTCTACTTACTTCTACTTTAACCCTAGCATTGCACTCCTGTTTCTCTATTCATCAGTAAGATTATCACCATACAGCACACTCAAATCTCACAATACATTTTGAATTAAAGAATAGAATGTGTCTGTGCTGGAGCTGAGGCTAACCTGCATCTGTAAAATCCCAGTTAATGTTCATTAATGTTTGTTGTGGTGGTCTTGACTCGAGTTACTTTTACTGGTGAAAACTCAGGGTGGACAAGCTAATTCATGACAGCACCCTGATCTCATATGAAGACCTTCTGCTTCTGCTCATGGCTCCTTCACTAAACACACACTTCATCTGCCTGAGCTGAAGGTACACTTGTGAAGTATGCCAGTTACACGTTACTGAAAATTAGATCTCGTATCACTCACAAACTAAAGATTCATTTCCATCATCTAACAGCAATGTAATAAATGCCTGTAACGTCTCCACTTACCTGCTTTTACTTTATTTTCCCTTCTCTTTCCCCATTTAGAGGTCGCACATCACGAGCATTTGTCCTTCATCAGCGGTCTGTGAACTTCATGCCCAAATGTCAGTCTTTCATGTTCTTAATGTCTTATTAGTCTGTAGAAGGAGAAGATGGCGTGTAAGAAAAATAAAAGGAGTAGTATAAAGTGTTCCTCCTCGGATTAATTTCTCTTTTCGTTTTTAAACGGCAGCCTGCCAACACTGACACACCTTAAAGTGACAGAACCACATTAAAATAAAATGGCCTGTAATCTGACAATAAGACCTCAGCTTTTATCAGATCTCATGAGAATTCTGTGCTTTTATCATCTTTTTAGATTGTTTAACAAAGCAGGGCACACACTTATCACCCTTTGTTCAGATTAGAAGCAAACTTGTGGTGAGGATCACGTCAGCCCAAGGAAGGAGAGGAGACCAGCAGAAGAAATCAAAATGGAGTCAGGGCATGCACTGGATTTATTAGAGAATAAAATACATTGCTGACCTCCTCAAATAGTGAAAAACAGAAACACAGGGAATGAGGATAAAGAAGTGCCCCTTACAGTTTATTAAATCCAAAGCCATCAGGATATCATGTGGGCTTCTTTTAAAACTGGAAGAAGAAAATGTATTACTTAAAATGCAACAAAAAAAAACCAAAACCAATAATGTTGTAGAAATAAAAATCTCATCGTCCTGCTGGTGAACAACATCTCAATAAGCAGTGGGTTTGATTTGACGGGACTCACGTCTATGCTGTGAACTAAGAAGCAGTGAAAATCAAACTTAACATTTCTTAGAAAATCAGAATCCACAGAATGAAACTCTTCACTTGCAGAAACAACACAACGAGACAGCTAAAGATGGCAGGCATTTGTTGACAGGTACAGTTTAGAGTTGTGAGGTGGACTGTCACTAAAACTGGTGAACTTCATTGGTAACACTGAGGATGTGTGAGAACATGTAAGCCGCTCCATCTTCACCCTCATTCAGTTTCAGTGCTGCTGTTATTTTAGATGTTTTTTTATTGACTCTGAAGTTTCCATTCAGCTAAAGCTCAGTGTGTCCTGTGGTCACGTTCTGACTCTCTGTTGTCCTCCATTGACTTGCAGCAATTCACATGCAGCCTTTATCAGGCAAAATAATAATACTATTAATAATAATACATTTTATTTATATAGTGCCTTTCCGATGCTCAAGGAGTTTGCTTTGTCTGTTCAGTTCTGAAATATGCCTCAGTTTATATTGTCAGATATTTAAGACGCCACTGCATGAGTGCCTCTCCACTTCAGCACACGTTCTCATCCTTGATATGAAGACCTTGTTGAAAGTTGTTGGAGTTCACTAAAAATATTTTAGGAGCATCTTTAAGATTCACCAGGAGATGGTGGACAACAAAATGGGGCAGAACAAGAATTTGGCGAAAATACAAGCAAATGTTCTCAGGTGGAAACGAAAACAAAACTGAGTAACTAATCAGGAGAACAAACCAAGAAATAAAGACAAAAACAAATGAGATAGAAAGCACAAAAACTCCAAACCGTTGAGTAACTTCCCTGAATCAACACTAACACCATTGATCAACACTGGGATACAGAGATGTGTCCTCTGACATCTTTAATAGAAAAGCAAGATGACAATGACCAGTGCTGGGCAGAATACTCTAAAAAAGTATTTATATACTGAGTGCTGAGTATACAGTCCTTAATGAATTCAAATTGGTGTTCTCATTCAATACTGAAAATGTGTGATTTATTCTGAATACTTCATGAATACTTTTGAATTCTGTCAGGAATCGATATATAGCCTCTCATAAAATGATATAACAAGTCATGTGCCCTGAAAATGCACTTCAGTCAGTGCCAGTCAAAGCTCATTTGGATCCTTCGATGGAGCGGACAGACATCACCTCTTGTTGTCCATAGTGGGCTGTAGATGCCACATGGGCTAGACGGGCAACCCAGCCAGAAGAGGGATGGTTCCTTACCCACATGGGAGACTCTAACAGGCAGACAGGCATCCGGCAGGGAGGAGAAAGAGATGAGACCTAGAAGACATGGCCAGACTGGATGGATGGACAGCCCACCAGAAGCGAAAATGTTGCTGGGGACTTTTACTCCCCCAGCACACTAGAGGGCAGCAGCCCCAGATATCAGTGCCCAGTAGAGAGGGGTAAATGGGTGCTGCAAGGGGGTGCTGTAGGGAGATACGCTCCCCAATTTAAAGGATTTCCATATGACTCAGAAGTGCTTCCATTGAGCAGTGGCCCTGCCACTGAAAGTACTCCTGTGTCCACAATAAAAGGGACCACACTCACTTATCCTGGGAGGAAGGAAGGCAACATTCGACTGGAGTAGGGCAATGGTGAAAGGAACTGAGGAGAAATGATTGTGGAAAAGAGAAAACCTCTGCTTGTGCTACTTTGTGAAGGCATTGTGGTAAATAGAAACCATCCTTTAATTTAACCAGGGACTCTGTGTGTGTTTCTGTGTTAGGTTTAGGTAGGGGATAGGAGCCTGAAGGCAAATGCATCGGTACACTTTTTCCATTTATACCTTCGTTATTTTAAAGAGACAAACACCTATTCCACTAAATGTATAATAATACAGTCCAAAACCCTAACCCTAATTTGGCCTAACGTTATCCAAACATTCAGTTTTCTCAATCTTAACCCAATTCTTAATTTTGGCCTTAAAATTCCACTGCCATGTAGAGGGTTCAAATCTTAGCACCCCCTACTAGTTAGATTAAGAAGTGCCCAAATTTCAAATATAATTAGATCTTTGACACCTGCTCATTAAGGACATTCAAAAGACACTAAACACAAGGGTTTAAACCTATTTTTTAAAATATATTTTATAAGGTATAAATCCATTATTTTTTTCGGTTTTAGATAATCAAAGACCAATCCTATTTTTATCCAAGAGCTGAGAAATAGGGTTTACTCCACTCAAAACAACATGTGTTCATGTTAGTGTTTGCGGTTTGCTGATGGCCCTGGTCCATCACAGGGTACTTGATATTATTAGTCTCCAATGACTTGCCGAGTGATTCCCCTTGGTGTCCGGAGCATGCAACCCTTCAGTAGCACAAACGTCGCTGCTTTGTGTACATACTACGGACTTTAAGGAGGACGTGCCACTTGTTGTACGGAGTATGCACACTTTTACATTCATAAATGGTGCCCAGCATGTAACAGCACTCACTCAGGATCATCTGAATTCAAGGTCCAGTTCCCTGTCAGTGTCAGGAGCACACGCTCCTAAACTTTTTATATATGAACTTGAACTGTCACTTTTATGTTCCTGTTTAATATTTCAGGTATGTTGGTTTTTATTTGTATATTGAGCTATGCATGGTTATGTATGTCATTGCAATTTAGATCAGGCAGTATTCGTTGTGTTACTGTGAGAGGAGGAGGAATCACAGTAGCTTGAATTGTCACTTTTTATGTTCTATGTTTAATATTTCAGACCATTAATAATAAAGAGAAAACATCAAGAACTAAAGGCTGTTTGCAGTATTCTTTCGTGGCGATTTGTAAAGCACGTTGCATATAAATATCACAACGCAGAAGCTTTGAGGGTTAACCGAATCCAAAGGCCAGGACGCAGCAGCACGGCGTGTGGTGGAGACCAGTAAAAATATAGAAATAACACCTCTGAGTCTGTCATAAAATGTATCAAATTCTATTTCATTTCAGAAAAGCTTCAATATTCACTGATTTGGTATGTTGCAGATTTCAGTTCCTTTTTTTCTTCGTGTTATTCTACACAAGATCATGAGAGCTCTCGTCTGTGGATGGGCTAATTATATGATCATTGGTTTCAGCTGTCACCTTAGTTCTCCACGCTTTCTGATTGGTCAGGTTCGTCACCTTCACAGATCAATCCAGGGATGAGACCAATTACTGAAATTCAGTATCCCTTAGTGGATAATTTCAAGTAAAAGGTTATCTCTCTTTGTGTTATGAAAATCAGTCAAAATGTCAGGCAGTTATGGTTACGCTTTTGGGTTTTTAATTTTGTTCAATTGATTTCTGTTTTGTGTTATCATGTTAATGTCTTCCATTTTAGGTGCTCACAATGATCCATGGGACCTCGTTCTTATCGACTGGTAGTATTTCAGCCAGGGTTTGAATTCTTGTTTTAAGTCTTTGTTGCTCATTTTTGAGTCTTTCGTTGTGTTTTGTGATTGGTTCCCCAAGAGGCCCATTACAGCAGAGGACTGCACTCAGCCCTATAAAAGCAAGGACAACCCACAATCCCTTGTGGTTTATTTGAATGCACTCAGGAGTGGTGAGTTTCTCAGTTTTGTGATTTTCTTTGCTTATTCTGAATTTTCTGGATTTGACCTCTGACCTCTGTACTTTCAGATATTCTTTGAATTTGTGATTTGGACTTCAAACTGTTCATTTGGACTTTTGTGCTCCACGGAGCTTGCTTTTTGTTCAGAACATTTTTTGTTAAAATTAAATCTAAAGATTCTGAGTTTGCTCTTGTCACTATTCAGGTTTGACGGTTTGCCCATCTAGTAGGCAATTTTGGGATTTTGGAGGACTTAATGTGATTTGAAACTCTTCAGATTCATAACATTTATAGCAGCTTTTGAGTTTTTGAAAGTAGTCAGCAAAGTGACAGCCACATGCGTCATACTGATGATTGTCTTCTCCTAGGTGTTCCACAACCATCCTGCACTTTGGAGTTAAAACAAGACCACCAGGAATCTTCAGTGATTTTTGACACCACTCTCTACTTAGGCTGTTCAGTTCTTATTGTTACTCAAGGTTTTCTTCTGAGATATCTTTATTGACTGACTTTCTTTTTTCTTATATTAAATCAAAATCATTTTTCATGCCCACCTATTTTTTACACAATTAGACATATGGAGTACCTACAGCTACGTGACACTAAAATGGGTGTTAAGAGGATAATATTGTTGAACTCCACTTCAGGACATTATGAATACTTAGTGATACCCAGTAGTTCAGCCATTACCCTTGACATTTTTTAATCAGATGTACATTTTAGTCTTAGCATGTAGTGATGCCACACTCATATTTTCTCAGGATCTTAAGACAGACGTAACTCATAGACATCTTAAGATGTTTAAGAAGAAACACAAAGTTGGAATAATGTGAGTTTCAACAGTCTTCAGTTTTATTTTTGGCATATCAGACAATTACCAAAGTTCAAGCCTTTACAAATTGGCTATTATCAAATTTAGTAGGTCAGCTGCACTTCTTTATGGACTTTGTAATTTATAACTAATACTTCATTAAATCATTTTAGGTCCATTGCTTCTCCTATCACTAAAAACACGATGAAGACCTTTAAGTGGACACTGGCAGCTCTAGAAGCTGTTGATGATCTGAGTGTACCGACTGAATTAGACGTAGACGTCTCCTGAGTAAAGGTGGTCCGAATTCTGTTAAAGTGTTCTCAGACACTGGTGACGTACCCCCTGTGCCTCTTCTGTCAAAAATGTCTAACCTGCTGAACAAAATTATGAGGTAGAGAATCAGAAACGTTTTGTGCTTGTACTGTTTTTAGAAGAAGTAGACACGGCCAGAATGTACAGTGATGACATTTTCAATTTTTATTGAGTATGTAAATTTAACTCACTAAAAGTAACAAAACGTTTGAATGCCAAACAGGCACATTTCACACGGTTGTTCAGATGGTTCAGCTTTGTGATCCTATACACACCTGGTAATTAAATCAACACGGCTGATACCTTATCGTCCTAATGAAAGCCTTCTATATTAGAAAGTTAGCCATGACCCATAATTCCACCTGAAAATGTTTTAGCTGTTACTAAATTGTATTCTATTTATATCAAAAAGTTAGTGTTCTGATCAGGAAAAACAAGTTCTACACAAGAAGGTGTCCTTGACGGTTTGTTGATGTCATCATCAAGGCTGCGTTTCAGGGTCTAATTGCTTTTTCTGTATTAGGTGCCATTTTATGAAACTGTCGTTAGTGTCGTGTTCCTCGTTTATAGGGCCATCATCTCTGGGGTCGTGACCTTGAGTTCATTAGCACAAAAGAATTAAAGGTCAGAAATTGATCCCATCTACAGATAAATCCCTTAAATACAAATAAATGCCCTCTTTGCTATTGATCTTCATGTCTTGCCTCATTTGACTACTGGCCTGATTTTTAACTTTGGTGTTTGGCTCACTTTGTTTGTATTTTATTTGTTCTGCTTTGCCTTTTGCATGCATCTCCTGGGTCATCTCAAAAAATGAGTTATCTCTTTCCTGCCAAGCCAGGACAGTTATATGTTTACTGGTCAGTTCATCAAGAAGTCAGTATTATTGTCTAATAATCAACAACATTTCAATTCATTTCCCAACCTTAATATGGATAAGATTATGCACACTCTTACCACTATGAAGCTTTATGATTAGTTAGTAGTGTCGTACAAATCTGAACATGCCATCTCTCCACAATATCATTCATGATGTTCTTGGTGCCAGTGTTGAAAACTGGCAGACTGCAGTACAGCAAAGTGGACCAAGCAAGAAGTTGTGAACCAAAACAGTGTGTCACTAGAAAGACAGCCCACCTTGTGACAAAGTGAACTCGACAGACAAAGTTCAATCAATAAATTGATTATCCTAAAAATTAAGCAAGAAAATCTGAACTGAACTTTGAAACAGAAGTTCAGTAAAAAGCCATATGGAGAAGTTCCTTTTGAACGAAGGTATTTTATCAGAATGCCTTGCTTTGACATAATTCACATGCAGTATATATTGTAAATGCAAATGAGAGAGCAAAAGAAGAGTTTTAGGTTCCAACCTGGAGATCCCCATTGATTGCGACTCTTCACAAAGAAAAGAAACACAGAAATACCAACAGAAATATCAGTGCTTCAGCAAAATGGTGTTTTAGTGCCCTCTAGTGAGCTAAAAGAATTGCTGGATCATGAGCACAGCTCAGACTCTGCTAGACAAATAAATGACAACTCCAATTGACTTGGTGCCGGTTTTATGCTGGTTGAGAGGAAGAGGCGGGGCTTGAGGAGGAAGTGATGAGAATCATCTGCCAGTTGCTGTTCTTCCAGTCTACAGATGGAAACTGAGACTGAGGGAACAAACATTACAGTCTCTGATGACCCTGAAACAAGTCAGTGTAAGAGACGCAGCAGGCCTGCTTGTGACAGAATGCGTATTGTAGAGATACTTTGTAACATATCAGTAATCAAGAAAAATGTTGTTAATTGTATTTGAAATAAGGAAATGTAATTAAAAACTGTTAATCACATAAGGATATATATTTTTAATTGTCAATGTTATATATTATATATATTGTGAGGGATTGACGGCACGTGTATCCCAGCCAACACCCCCAAACCACCAGATGGAGCCATTCCTACAACATGGAAGGGCCCGAATTCCAGGACTCATGGAACTTGGAGTCTTTCATCACAGCCTTGCTGGATACCATGGGGCCACTGGAGGACGCTGCAGGAGGCTCAAGGACTTATACTTTCCTTATAGCCCGAAGTAATTCATAATCATGGAAATAGAACAACAACAACATTTATTTATATAGCACATTTTCATACAAACAGTAGCTCAAAGTGCTTTACATAATAAAAGAAAAGAAAAATAAAAGACACAATAAGAAAAAATAAATCAACATTAATTAACATTGAATAAGAGTAAGGTCCGATGGCCAGGGGGACAGAAAAACAAAAAAAAACTCCAGACGGCTGGAGAAAAATAAAATCTGTAGGGATTCCAGACCATGAGACCGCCTGACCAGTCCCTCTGAGCATTCTACCTAACATAAATGAAACAGTCCTCTATGGATTTAGGGGTCTCACAGAAGGACTTGATGATGATGGTCACGTGAGACTTCTGCCTTTACTCCGTCCATCATTGTTGGAGCATCATGATGCTCTGAGTAGTGGAGGTGGGCGCAGGTCACGTACGACCACAAAGAAACCGGAAAAGAAACAGAAGAGAGAGTAGGGGTCAGTAGCCGATTTTAGAGCCAATATGAGTAGTTATTATGAGGAGATTGAACATACAGAGTATCAGGAATAAGTTAAATTAAATTAAATTGAAGTTATAACAAAGGCCTGTTACAGTAATGTGTTTTCAGCAGTGTTTTAAACTGCTCCACTGTATCAGCCTGGTGAATTCCTATTGGCAGGCTATTCCAGATTTTAGGTGCATAACAGCAGAAGGCCACCGCCTCACCACTTCTTTTAAGTTCTGTTTTGGAATTCTAAGGAGACACTCATTTGAGGATCTGAGGTTACGATTTGGAATATAAGGTGTCAGACATTCCAATATATAAGATGGGCGAGATTATTTAAGGCTTTGTAAACCATAAGCAGAATTTTTTTAAAAGTCAATTCTGAATGACACAGGTAACAGTGTAGTGACATCAAAACTGAAGAAATGTGCTCAGATTTTCTTTCCTAGTTAGGATTCTAGCAGCTGCATTCTGCACTCGTTACAAACAATTTATGTCTTTTTGGGTTGTCCTGAGAGGAGTGCTACAGTAATCTAGTCGACTGAAAACAAGCGCGTGAACTAATTTCTCAGCATCTTTCAGTGATATAAGAGGTCTAACTTTACTTATGTTTCTTAAGTGAAAAATGTTGTCCTAATGATCTGATGAATATGTGATTTAAAATTCAGATTACAGTCAACAATTACTCCTAAGCTTTTTACCTCCGTCTTGACTTTTTAATCCTAATGTATCCAGTTTATTTCTGATAACCTTATTGTATCCATTATTGCTAATCACTAAGATTTCAGTTTTCTTTATTTAACTTGAGAAAGTTACTATTCATCCATTCTGAGATACAAGTCAGATATTGTGTTAGTGAATCGAGAGAATGCGGGGACATCAGGTGCTATTGATAAGTACAGCTGTGTGTCATCAGCATAGCTGTGGTAGCTCACGTTGTGCCCTGAGATAATCTGACCTACGGAAGCATGTAGATTGAGAAGAAGAGCAGCGGACCCTGATAGAGGCTTGTGGAACACCATATTGGATATCATGTGTCTTCGAGTTGTAATTATCCCACAACTAACAAAACAAAGAAAAAGAAATGATATACTTCCAAGCTGAAGAAAAGAGGAGTTTTGATCTGACCCGGATGTGCTGGGAATCATGGACTGGGGGGATCAAAGCATTTCTCGTAGTCAAAGACTTTAAAAGGACTCTGGGAAATTCCAGCAGTGAGCTGAGTTGGGAGGAAGGGTGACTGAGGTGCTGGGAGTGAAGGCTTATTGTTATTGTTTATTAATTATTGTGTATTATTGATATATTATTAGAGTATTGTGGAGTTGTGGTGCTTTGTGCACATTATCATTATAATAAATAATAATTCTGCACTTTACCTGGTGTCTGACAAGTGGTCTGAGGGTTCAAGTGGACTGACCAAAGCCCAAAACTGTCACTATATATGTATATATATATATATATATATATATAGAGAATACCAGCTTCATGGCGGAGATAGTGTGTTAAAGAAGGTGAAAAAGAGAAAGGAAACATTTTAAAAATAACGTAACATGATTGTTAATGTAATTGTTTTGTCATTGATATGAGTGTTGTTCTCATATCTATCTATATATATATATATATATATATATATATATATATCTACAGTATCTATACTAATAAAGGCAAAGCCCTCACTCACTCACTCACTCACTCACTGACTCATCTCCTAATTCTCCAACTTCCCGTGTGGGTGGAAGGCTGAAATTTGGCAGGTTCATTCCTTACAGCTTCCTTACAAAAGTTGGGCAGGTTTTATATCGAAATTCTACGCGTAATGGTCATAACTGGAAGCAGTTTTTCTCCATTTACTGTAATGGAGATGAGCTTCAACGCCGTGGGGAGTTTCGTGTGACATCATCCGCCTCCCGTAATCACGCGTACATAGAAAACCAGGAAGACCTCAAAAGCGCTGAAGAAAACATGCATTATATAATTGAGAAGGCAGCGAAACAATAAGAAGCGGCAGTGACATATACAACCATATTCATGAGTTCTGCTACTTGAAACAAAGCACGATGTAAACCTACACTTTAAATTAAGTTCATAGACAGGCTGCGCTGGCGTTTGTAATTTAGTGCCTGCCCATATAAGGCCGTCCGTCAGCGGCAATCAATAGCAAACTCCACTAAATATTCACGGGTGAAGGACTGTGCTTATGAGAGGAAGATGAGATGGTCAGGGTGGTGTTTGACATAAACTCAGCGAAACTGCGAGAGAAAGTTTTAAGTGCCAGGACTAAGGTAACATTAAATACAGCCATGGACATAGCACGAGATGGCACCAGCACAGCTGGGAACCTTCGATGCATGTACACCGAGCGGCTCCGTGAACTGGCGCAGTGCACAGATAAAAGCAACAGTTCCAAAGAGCTGAACAAAACCGAATTACACAATTGAAAAAGGCAGCAAAAATATGAAGCGTCGACTACATACAAGCATATTCATAAATCCAAAACAAAGCACACGTTGGAAAAAGTCAATGTCCGCTAAAGGAAGACAGTGTAAAAAAACCGTGCATGCAGTGTGTCAGGTCTCAGATAAAGAAGAAGGCAGAGCTGTTTATTGATGCAGTAAGAAGCGAATCGATGAATGAAACCTGTCATCTTTACAGCGATTGACAAACCGCGGAATGTAACTTGAACACAACACATCCTACAAATACAGAACCTGATTGAAAGAAATAATGATAATCAAATCCTTGATGACAGCAACACTCAGTAACACTCACAAAACAAATACTGTATATTGACAGTCATGTATTCGTTATTTTTAAAATGTTCCCTTTTCTTTTCATAGCTTTTTAACACACTACTTCTCGCTGCGATCGCGGGTATATATATATATATATGTATATATATATCCCGATCTACATACTCGAATAATGGATACTTTATTAGCCATCAATGATTGTTTTGGTAAAGCCATACTCAGTGTATTCATTAGATGAGCGGTAAAAAGTAAGGCGAGGGAGGATGACTTATTGAGGCATGCAGGCTGTAGTCTTGCGTCAACTCTATCTGAATTGCGGATCACATTTGAAAAAATATATCTTTTCAAGTTCTATTTAGTCCATATGTGTCAAACTCAAGGGCGCGGGCCACATCCGACCAGTGTAATTATATCCGACCCGAGATCATTTTATATACTGTATTATTGTTATTAAAGCCGGGTATATGAAGCGCTGGTAACACAATAAACTACAGATCCCATAATGCAGCGCTTCAGCTGCCTTGCCGCTCTTACCGTTAATCAAGTCTACATATGATGCTGCAAGTTATTGCGAAGCTAGCTCACCACGATGCTGAAGAGAAAAGTTGATTCTGAAAATAGAGCCTTTAAAACCGATGGGAGGCTGAGTATATGTTTACTGAACCCGTGTGTCTCATTTGTGGAGCTAATGTGGCTGTAATTACAGAATTTAATCTAAGGCGGCACTATGAGACAAAACATCAGGGTAACCTGAATGCAATGCAGAAGATACAGAAAGCAGAAGAATTAAATAAGAATCTGACACTTCAGCGGACGTTTTAACCCGTGCACAATCACAAAGTGATTTCAAGTGAAACTGCTTTTATGGGAGACACAAATGCACCAGTGCACCTTGCCCCACTTTCCCTGTTGCCAAGTAATGTTAAACCAAGTCGTCACTACGGTGTTCCCAAATCGCACTTTGCTGATAAACTGGCGCACTGAGTTTGCCGGCGCTTTGGTGACTTTGAAGAACAAAAAGTCCGTCTACATGCGGCTCGAACCTTGTGCATGTTTGGTAGCACATATCTGTGTGAGAAGCTCTTCTCAGTGATAAAGACTAACAAAACAGCACACAGGAGTCGCCTCACTGATG
Organism: Polypterus senegalus; assembly: GCF_016835505.1. Classification (NCBI taxonomy): domain Eukaryota; kingdom Metazoa; phylum Chordata; class Cladistia; order Polypteriformes; family Polypteridae; genus Polypterus; species Polypterus senegalus. The sequence continues at coordinate 145,906 of NW_024386005.1, read as the reverse complement.
AGCACCTGCAATCCATCCTGAGAATCTCCACAACACAGAACCTCACACCAAACAAAAACGAACCTGTGGCCAAAAAAAATGCCAGGCGTCAAGCTCTAAAATGACATATGAGCAAAGACAACTGAATGATTTGATTTGTTATTGCTGAAAGGAACACATTTTATTTATATTTCTAGGTTTTGTTATGCAGCATGTTCATATTTGAATTTGTATAATTTTGACAGGATATATTTTTATGGAGAGCAAAATCTTTTGGGATATTTAAAATCTAAGTTTATTTTTATATAAAATTACATAAGAGTAAAGAAATGTGAATGTTTGTTCTTTTAACGTTTACTTTATTTCTAACTTGTATAATTTAGACAGGATATATTTTTATGGAGAGCAAAATATTATAAGTTGTTTAAGGTTTGAGTTGATTTATTCACGAATAATATTCCTGTCTGTTTTTACCATTCCTACCAAAGATATTTCTGTCGACTAAATAAAAATTCCTTCTATTTAAAATTTAAATAGAACTTGAACAAATCTGATAGTTCATAATATCCACGCAGACTTGCGTAAGGCGGGAGTTATCCGTTTTAACAAACAGCGTATTGCACTGATCTGAAATAGCTGTGTGTGTATATATGTAGATATGTATGTATATGTATATGTGTGTATGTATATGTATGTGTATATATGTAGATATATATGTATATATATATGTGTATATGTATAGATATGTATATATATATATGTTTATGTGTGTGTGTGTAAATATATATATATATATATATAACAACACTCATCACTCACAACAGTGACAAAACAATTACATTGACAATCATGTTACGTTATTTTCAAAATGTTTCCTTTTCTTTTCATTGCTTCTTTAACACACTACTTCTCCGCTGAGCAGGTATTATATAATCTATATATATATATATATATGTTGTTCTCATATCTATATATATATATATCTATATATATATATATATATATATACCTAGCGGCAATAGCGAGAGTAATGTGTTAAAGAGAGAGAAAAAGAAAAGAGCATTTGAAAATAACGTGTGATTGTCAAATGTAATTGTTTTGTCACCGTTATGAGTGTCGCTTAAAATATATATATAGTAAAATACCGTGTCAAATAGTCATGTGTTTAGAAGTTATGAAAAGAAAAGGAACATTTTAAAAATAATGTAACATGATTGTAAAAGTAATTGTTTTGGTATTTGGTGGGAGGCCCAAAGGGTTGTTTTGTAGCTGCATCAGAAAATCTACCACGATCGGGCCCGACATGCCTTTTACTGTTTTCTAAAGCTTGGATTGCTGCTGTCATATATATAACACACACACACACACATACATACATATATATATATATATATATATAACATATATATACACAAATATCTTCATATCTACATATCTATATATACATATCTACATATACATATATATATATACATCATCATCATATAATTTATGTAAAACATCACACACACAAATTATATATATGTGTGTATGTTATGTATGTATGTATTGTTGTGTGTGTGTATATATATACAGTATATATATATATATATATAATGTAGATAGTGTGTGTGTAACAAAATACAATATATATAAAATACATATACTTGTGTGTATAGCTTTTATATATGTGTGTGTATAGCTTTGGGCACTGGGGTGCAAGGGAAATAATAAAATATAGTCTATAAGTTATTAAACAGTAAAACATTAACGTTTAAAAGTACAGGTACCTGGAGATACGGGAGTGGTTTCAGGTAAACTACATTTTAAAGACTGTGTAACAACAGGTAATAACTAACAGCAGCTAAAATGTATATGGATCATCTCATGGTAGTAGACCCCTTTTTGAAAGGCGCTACAGACGGCTGTGGTATAGAAATTACATTTTCTATGTAAACGTTCAAATTTGTCCCTCGAAATGTGCCTTACCGGCATTTAAAGAAAATTAGTCAGTGTCCTCTGCACTGTTAAGAGAAAAGGTTTTGGGTTGGGATAAAAGGAAAAAGGTGAAAAGAAAGGAAAGTTGCCTTTTCTTTAATAGGCACTAGCAAAATACCCAGGGCCGGAAGAGTAGTGTGTTGAAGAAGGTACGAAAAGAAAAGGAAACATTTTGAAAATAACTAATATGATTGTCAATGTAATTGTTTTGTCACTGTTGTGAGTGATAGTGTTGCTGTCATATATATACATACATACACACACACATATATAAACATATATATATACATATATATATATACATATCTGCATATATACACACACAGCTATTTCGTTATTCAGTGCAATGCTGTTGTTAAAACGGATGACTCCCGCCTTACGCATAAGTCTGCGTGGATATTATGAACTATCGTATTTGTTCAAGTTCTATTTAAATTTTAAATAGAAGGAATTTTATTTAGTCGACAGAAATATCTTTGGTAGGAATGGTAAAACAGACAGGAATATTATTCTGAATAAATCAACTCAAACCTTAAACAACTTATAATATTTTGCTCTCCATAAAAATATATCCTGTCTAAATTATACAAGTTAGAAATAAAGTAAACGTTAAAGAACAAACATTCAAATTTCTTTACTCTTATGTAATTTTATATAAAAAATAAACTCAGATTTTAAATATCCCAAAAGATTTGGCTCTCCATAAAATATATCCTGTCAAAATTATACAAATTCAAATATGAACATGCTGCATAACAAAACCTGGAAATATAAATAAAATGTGTTCCTTTCAGCAATAACAAATCAAATCATTCAGTTGTCTTTGCTCAGATGTCATTTTAGAGCTGGACGCCTGGCATCTTTTTTTGGCCACAGGTTCGTTTCTGTTTGGTGTGAGGTTCTGTGTTGTGGAGATTCTCAGATGGATTGTGAGGTGCTCATCAGTGAGGCTTAACTCCTGTGTGCTGTTTTGTTAGTCTTTATCACTGAGAAGAGCTTCTCACACAGATATGCTACCAAACATGCACAAGGTTCGAGCCGCATGTAGACGGACTTTTTGTTCTTCAAAGTCACCAAAGCGCCGCGGCAAAACTCAGTGCGCCAGTTTATCAGCAAAGCGCGTATTTGGGAACAATCGTGAGTGGACGACTTGGTTTAACATTACTTGGCAACAGGGAAAGTGGGGCAAGTTGAACTGGTGCATTTGTGTCTCCCATAAAAGCAGCTTCAATTGAAATCACTTTGTGATTGTGCCGCGGGTAAAAACGCCCATTGAAGTGTCAGATTCTTATTTAATTTTCTGCTTTCTGTATCTTCTGCATTGCATTCAGGTCTTTCAGCCTCACTGTTACCCTGATGTTTTGTCTCATAGTGCTCATAGTGCTTAGATTAAATTCTGTAATTACAGCCACATTAGCTCCACAAATGAGACACCACGGGTTCAGTAAACATATACTCAGCCTCCCATCGGTTTTTAAAGGCTCTATTTTCAGAATCAACTTTTTCTCTTCAGCATCGTGGTGAGCTAAGCTTCGCAATAACTTGCAGCATCATAAGCTAGACTTGATTAACGCGGTAAGTGTTCGGCAAGGCAGCTGAAGCGCTGCATTATGGGATCTGTAGTTTATTGTGTTACCAGCGCATATACCCGCCATTAATAACAATAATACAGTATATAAAATGATCTGCCCGGGCCGGATATATCATTACACGGGCTGGATGTGTCCTGCTGCCCTTGAGTTTGACACATATGGACTAAATAGAACTTGAAAAGATATATTTTTTCAAATGTGATCGCAATTCAGATAGAGTTGACGCCAACACTACAGCCTGCATGCCTCAATAAGTCATCTCCTCCTTACTTTACTTTTTTACCGAGTATGGCTCATCTACTGATGAATACAGTATCCATTATTCGAGTATGGCTTTACCAAAACAATCATTGATGGCTTAATAAAGTATCCATTATTCTAGTATGTGGATCGGGATAGGATATATATATACATATATATATACCGCGTGTCGCAGTGATAATTAGTGTTTAAAAAGACTAGAAAAAGAAAAGGGAACATTTTAAAAATAATGTATACGACTGTCAATATACAGTATTTGTTTTGTAGAGTGTTACTGAGTGTTGCTGTCATCAAGGATTTGATTATCACTATTTCTTTCAATCAGGTCTTCGTATTAATAGGATGTATTGTGTTCAGAGTTACACTCCGTGTTTGTCAATCGTTGTAAAGATGACAGGTTTTATCTATTCGGTTCGTTTCTTACCGCATCAATAAACAGCTTCGTTTATTCTTTATCCGAGACCGGACACACGTACGTAACGGGTTTTTTTTACACTGTCTTCCTTTAGCGGGACATTGACTTTTTTCCACCGTGTGCTTTGTTTCCCCAGTAGCTGGATTTATGAATATGCTTGTGTATCAGACTTCCATATTTTTGCTGCCTTTTCAATTGTGTAATCGGGTTTCTTGTTCAGTGCTCTTTGGAACTGTTGCCTTTATCTGTGCACCTGCGTCCAGTTCACGTGAGCCACCGGGTGTACCATGCATCGAAGGTTCCCAGCTGTGCTGGTGCCATATCGTGCTATGTGTACACTGCTGTATTTAATGTTACCTTAGTCCTGGCACTTAAAACTTTCTCTCTCGTTTAAGCTTGAGTTTGTGTCAAAACACCACGCTGACCATCTCATCTTCCTCTGCATAAGCACAGTCGTTCACCCGTGAATATTTAGTGGGAGTTTGCTATTGGATTGCGCTGACGGACGGCCTTATATGGGCAGGCACTAAATTACAAACGCCAGCGCAGCCTGTCTATGAACTTAATTTAAAGTGTAGGTTTACATCGGCTTTGTTTCAAGTAGCAGAACTCATGAATATGGTTGTATATGTCACTCGCCGCTTCTTATTGTTTCACCCGCCTTCTCAATTATATAATGCATGTTTTCTTCAGTGCTTTTGAGGTCTTCCTGGTTTTCTATGTACTGCGTGATTACGTGGAGGCGTGATGATGTCACACGAAACTCCGCCCCAGGCGTTGAAGCTCATCTCCATTACAGTAAATGGAGAAAAACTGCTTCCAGTTATGACCATTACGCGTAGAATTTCGATATAAAACCTGCCCAACTTTTGTAAGGAAGCTGTAAGGAATGAACCTGCCAAATTTCAGCCTTCCACCCACCGGAAGTTGGAGAATTAGTGATGAGTCAGTGAGAGTGAGTGAGTGAGTGAGGGGCTTTGCCTTTATTAGTATAGATATGTTTCTTTACATTTCATATACAATCTTTAATGTATACTTTTGAACTACATATATATTTTACATTATATTTAAACATTTGTCCAAATATTTTTGATATATTTCAATATATTACATTTTGTAAGGGTCTCACCATGTTTCCCATTGTAAAATGATTAGAGTGTCTTGTGCTCACCATTCAGCGACAAAAGGCGCATTGTCAGGATACCACAAGAGAGATCTGAAGTCAGAGTGTCAATAAAAACGGTGTTCATTTAAAGTCATTTTTAGTCAAAGTCCAAAGACGACTCTCACCAGTATAAAGATTGAAAACACAATGAACAGAACCACCACAGCGACTACTGTGAATTTCACTTATCCATAGTCATCAAGAAACTAAATATAAATCCAATTTGACATTTACAGTGCTCCTCAATAATGTTTGGGACAAAGACACTTTGTCCTTGATTTACCCCTTTTGCTGCACAGTTTAAAATTATAAATCAAACAATTCATACATGACTAAAGTGCACATTGCAGACTTTCATTTAAGGGTATTTCCATACATTTCCATCCCACCATAGAAATTACACCACTTTGTCTACATGGTCCTCTCCATTTCAGAGCACCATAATGTTGGAGACAGTTGGTGTCACAGGTGTTTGTGATTCCTCAGGTGTGTTTCTGGCTTCATAAGATACTTAGATTGCTTCCACCCTTTGGAGTCTGTAGCTGTCATTGTTCAACATGAGGACAAGAGTTGTGCCAATGAACGTCAAAAATGCCAACCATTGGAGACATTGGTAAGACTTTAGGATGACCGAAATCAGCTTCTGGAATATCATTAAGTAGAAAGAATGCACTGATGAGCTCAGTAATCGCAAAGGACTGGCAGTCCAAAGGGAAAACCTCCACTACTGATGACAGAATCCTTACTATGGTCAAGCCCCAACTCTAACCCAAACGCCTGTCCAACAAATCAAAGTCAGACTTCAGGAGGCAGAAGTGTGTGTGTCAGAGACAACTATCTTCAGAAGACTTCATGAACAGAAATACAGAGGCCACACTGCAAGATACAAACCACAAGTTAGCCACAAAAACAGGATGGACAGATTACAGTTTGACAAAAAGAACTTAAAGAGCCTACAGATTTCTGGAAAAGGTCCTGATGAGACATTGATGAAACTGGATCAGAGTGATGGCAAGAGCAAAGTGTGGATACAAGAAGGAGTTGCCCAAGATCCAAAACAGACCACCTCATCTGTTAAACATGGTGCTGCGGTGGTACGTCTTGGGCACGTACATCTGTCACAGGTCCTGGCCCACTTCTTCATTGATGATGGAACAGCTGATGGCAATGGCACAATGAATTCTGAGGTGTACAGAAACATCCGATCTGCTCAAGGTCAAATAAATGCCTCCAAACTTGCTGGATGGCGCATCATCCTACCACAAGATAATGATCAAACAGACTGCTGAGGTAACACAGGAGATTCTCAAAATTAAAAGGGAAAAAATATTTGAATTGCCAAGCCAGTCATCTAATTTGAATTCAGTTGAGAAGGCCTTCCATGTGCTGAGAAAACTTAAGGAAGCAGGAGCTGAAGATGACAGCATTAGAGGCCTGACAGAGCAACACTGGAGAAGATCCTCAGCACCTGGTGATGTCTGTGAATCACAGAGTTCAATGCAGTCACTGCACACAAGGAATATGCGACAAAGAACTAAATATAATGGCTTTAATAGACCTGCCATTGCTGTGTCCAAAATTATGGTGCCCTGAAATGGGGGTCATGTAGACAAAGTATTGTCATTTTTACATGGTGCAAATTCCCTTAAATGAGAGTCTGCAATGTGCACTTTAATTACATCTGAATTGTCTGATTTGAAACTTTAAACTGTGGAGCAGAGAAGTAAATCAGGGGAATCTTTGTCCCAAATATTATGGAGAGCACTGTATGATTGAATGACACAGTGTTCAGCTTGTGTCGATGATGTTGTTCTGATGGCTAGAAACGAAAACATTCTGATAGAGAAAGCTCAAGAACTTCATAATGAATCTAAGAGAACAGATCTACAAATCAGTCAGGACTATACAGCGAGTGCGGTAAGGTTTAGAGATGCAGAGACATTGAACTTCTTCTTTCAGCTGCTCCCGTTAGGAGCTTGTTAATTGTCTGTGTTGTGCCCCTCCATCCCATTCCTCACTCGCTTTTCTCTCCTTTCAGACTTCTGACACTCACACTGACATCAACATGGCACACAAACATCTCTCTCTGTGAACTTGCTGTTAATGGGAGGTGGAGTACAGTGGAGACTTCATGGACACAGGAGTCGATATAAAGTAGAGGGTGAGCAGTGCAGATAGTCCTGAGTTTGTTCTCTTTTCATTTCCAATACTTTGTGTGTCACAATGTAGCATTGCCACAAAAGTACAGTGGAACCTCGGTTCACGAACGTCCCGTTCACGTGACAACTCGTTCACGCACCAAAAAGCTCAGCAAACTTTTGCCTCAGTTCATGACCACACACTCGGTATACTGAACAAGCCAGTTTCCCTTTGCCTGTCTGAGCTGAGCTGAGAGAGAAAAGAGAGAGAGAGCAGCGAGCACAGTGCCTGCTGGAAGGGGAGGAGGAGATCGCTGCACGTGTTTGCCTGCTCATCTGTAGGCTGTAGTGCAAGTGAACCACAACCCCACCACAGGCAGCCTGAGAGAGAAAGAGAGCTGCCATGCTTTTTCATTTAAGCAAAGCGCCTCCTTGTTTTCAATAAGACGCACCTCTTTGTGCTCTACAGTATTTTGTGCTTGCAGTTAACATGAGCTTCTAAGCAAGTGGAGAGTGGTCAGAAGAAAGTTTTGAAGAAAATTGAAATTGAAGTAAAGAAAGAAATTACAAGAGGTGGAAAAACTGTTTACCAGTTTACTCATTTACCAATCGGAGAACCCTGGTGCTTTCAAGCAGCATAATGTAAACAAAGCCAGACTGCCAGTAATGTGGGGCGCAAACACGAAGGATTGGGTCACAAGGAGTTTGTTTTTGGAATGGCTGCATGAGGCTTTCACTCCCACCAGCTAAACAGCTAAAAACACCAGAAACCCAAGAAATCACAAGAGAGAAAACACCTGAAGGAAATCATTTCATGCCAGAACTCGACTCATGCAAGGTTAGTTTTGTTGGGGGTTTTTTGTATTACGGATTTTCAAAAGTTAATTTTTAGTTCATAATGCGATTTGTTGCAATGTTATTTTTCTCTTTTTCAAATGTTCACTTTTTTTCCTTGTTCTTAAAACTCATGAAAGTGTTTACAGATGGAGTTTTTCATAGCGATTAGGTGTGATGTTACTTTTCTTTTTTCAAATGTTTGTTTTTTCCTTGTGCTTAAAACTCATTAAAAAAATTGTTTACATGGAGGACTTCATTGTGTGATTTGTTGCAATGTTACTTTTTTGTTTGCTTGAGTTGGTTTTTGCAAGCGTCAGATTTGTTGTTCCTTTTTTCTGCTGTGCTTAAAACTCATTTAAAAAAAAATGCTGCCCTGCACGTACAGAGAGATTAGAGAGCGCGAGCAAGCGCAGAGAAGAGCACAGGCAGTTGACTGGGAAGGTTGGGGAAGGATAGGTGTGTGTGTGTGTGTGTGTGTAAGGCTGCGTCACACTACACACAAAGAGAGAGCTCGTGAGCCAGCCTGCTCTTGTAGCTGAGGTAGGGAGGGGCTTTGGTGGTGTGTGTGCTAGAGAGAGAGAGAGAGAGCAGCTGCCGTGTAGCTGATCAGGGAGCCTGGGTGTTTTGTGTCAGTGTTATTCAATGTTTTACATTAGTTTACTATTACACTGTGCATTCTATGGTGTAATTAACTATATTTGTGCTTAATATTTACATATTTTACATATTTACATACAGTTTGTAATGGTCTGAACGGATTAATTGTATTTACATACAATCCATGGGGAAACTGCTTCAGTTCGACGACAACTCGGTTTATGACCAAAGTTCTGGAACGAATTATGGTCGTGAACCGAGGTTCACTGTATATATTTTCTTTTCTTCTTTCTCTATGGAAAATCCATTGTCAAAAAAAAAAAAAAAAAAAATATACGGAAGATAGGCGGGTTAAATAGAGAAGACCTTTTGGGAGGTACAGGGTTGTTCTTCAACTCCGGGGTTGCCATGGAAACTGACGACTATTTAAATAGAGGCAGGAAAAGAAAGAAAAAAACAGTCCGAGTTTAATGGTGAAGGAGGGAAAGGACATGACCATTCTAAGTCCAGGACAAAGATTTATTTTTCGGGAGCACCACAAGTCAGCTGCAGTCTGGGGTGGCTACACTCAAGTTTCCGGATACACTGAGGGTACCAGGAAAAGTATCGAAAACAGTGTGAGCGGTAAATCTTTTATTCAGGGATTGGCATGCCTGATGAACTGGACTATGGAGAAATAGTAAAACGAGAAAAACACTAGAAATCCAAAGGACGGAGGGGAAGGCCTGGGAATTATAGTTTCATGCTTTGTGTTCTATATGTATATTGGAAGTGGGGTGTTTTTAAAAGTGATTAATTATAGTTTTTGTTTTTGCATTTTTTCTTCTCTGTGTGGGTTTTTAATATCGTTTATTATTATAAATCACCTTCGCACTGTAGGAAGGGGTTAAAGACAGGGTGAGGTTGTCCTGCAATCTAAATTATACTTATTAAAGTGTAGCGGATCAAATCATTACAACAATAACAAAGTGTTGTAATCAGCCACCCTCACAGCCCCCATAAATGTCATATATCTGACTGGACTTCTGGCTCAGTCATTTTATAACATCTCACACACAATGACCTCCTGCAGAGGTTCCACACTCCTTCACTGAGCCACTCTGTCCAGAGTTTTAGCTTGATTGTGACCGCATTGTAAAATCAGACATTTGACACGATGTGACTACTGACCTGTACCCTCCATCAGTCACCTGATATCTCCACAAGTGCAGATCCTCTTGGTGTTTGGTGTTAAAGTTCACTTTATACGATTATGCTGGGCAACACTACTGTGGAAAAACAAATTCAGTGTAAATGGGGTTGTAAGTGTCTCCATTAGTATTTTGTTTGACTTAATCCTTGAGTAGCCAATCAACTGTGTGTTTGTTATAGTTTAGGGTGAAGACACCTCAGACCTTTAAATACCAGTTTGACTAGCAGGAGTCCTTCAGGGTGACAACTAAACAATTGTCTTGGCCCTTGAGTGTCACCATATGTCACCTGTGAAGTTGTGAAGTCTAACTGAGCAGCACTCAATCAAGCACTGAGAGGATTCTGCTTTTGATTTTTCCACTGCCTCCAATGCCATCCAGCCATCCCTGTTAAGGTGTTAGCTCAGAGATATGCAGGTGGACTAGCCTGTGCTGTCCTGGATAATAAACTCTCCATCAGGCAGACCTCAGTTTCTGAGTCTCAAAGACTGTGTGAGTAACACTGGGGCAGCACAAGACAGGCCTGTCTTCTCTCTTCACTCTGTACACCTAAGACCATAAATATGATAGCAGGTCATGTCACCTGGTTCATTCTACATGCCGCGTAACGACATAAGGCACCGAGAGTCAGAGGTTCTCAAGGCTGACTTGCAGCACCAGTTGAAGACATCGAAGAGAGGACCCCATCCAGAAAAATCTTCATCTCGGTCCACTACCTCGCCAGACGATCGATAAATACTACAGTCGTCTGCTGGGTTTAAACAACTGGCTGAGAGGCTTCATGGAGAATCAAGACATCGGGTTTATAGACAACTGGGATCTTTTTTGGGAAAGGCTTCTTCAAGCGGATGGACTGCATCCAATAGATTTGGCGCCCGGTCCTCTCCGAAAACATCGCTAAGGTAATTCGTCCATCTTGATGTCTACTTACTGCTAACCCTTACGTAATGCTACTGGTTTGATAGGACATAATGGCTTAACAGAGTCTTCCGTAAAGTGCACATCATTAATAATCTAATAACAAATCTTAACGCACGAAAAATCTAGCAGTGCATAAACACCAATAATTTGAATTGAAATTACTACAGATCAACACTGCATTAAGACTATAAAAACGGATTGTAGATTACATAAAAAGTACACACAGAGCGCTAATAAAAATAACTTACTTTTTTTCCCACACGATACACGATAAAATTCAGCTCTGCCCTTCAGAAACATTAAATATGGCACTATTAAATGTTAGAGCTTTAACTACAAGACATTTTTATAAACGATCTTATTAGTGATAGAAACATTGATTTTATTGCACTAAATGAAACATGGCTTAACTCAAATGGGCTGTTTTAATTGAATCTAGCCCGGATTACAGTTTTACTTTCGTAACCGGCCAGGGAAAAAGGGCGTTGCAAACATTACTCGAACCGATTAAAATGTAAAGATGTTAGTTTTGTAAATTTAAGTCCTTTGAGTATCTCGTTGTTATTCATGGAGATTCCGCTCTCGTATATCCGGTATAGACCTCCCAAATATAACGCTTTTCCTTGAGGAATTCTCTGACTAATGTCAATTTTAGTTACAAACTATGACGACTCTTAATAGTCGGCGACTTTAACGCTCATGTCGCAATCAGTGTACCAAAGGTAAAGGAATTCATGAACCTCCTGGACTCTTTTGATTTGAAACGCCAGAATCAGCCCTACACATAAAGCAGATATACTAGACTTAGTGATTACTAAAGGACTTAAAGTTGATATAAAGCAGGTCATTGATATTCAGTCTATCAGACCATTTCCTTCTACTATTTAATATAGAAATAAAGATAGAAAATGCTCTGAGAAGCATTTTGTTAAAAACGCTTCTTTGACTCATCAGCAGCTTTAAAGCTTACAACTATTCTAAGCAATCAGTCCGTTTATAATGCCAACTATAATAGCAAGGATAATGTAAATAGTAAAGTGGAAAACTTTAATTTAAAGTAAGAACTGCTGCTGACAGAGTCGCACCTGAAAAGACAGTTAAAAAACTCTAGTACTGTTATTCCATGGAAGACCCAAAGAGTGTCTGATTTAAAAGAACAGTCGTAGAGCTGAGCCAATGGAGGAAAACTAAACTAACTATCCAATATGAGATATTAAAAGTTAAAATAACAGAATACAAACACTGTCCGTCTTGAGAGGTGCTGCTATTTCTCTAATATTATAAATAACAATGCTAGTAATCCCAGAGTCTTATTTTCTACAATTGATCATCATAAACCAGGTAACACAAAGGAATACCCATAATACTTCCAGTGAAACCTGTGAGAACATTGTGTATTTTCACTCAAAAATTAATGACAATAGAGATAACATAGTATATCTCCCCAACACTGCAGAACCTCCAAAGCCCGTACTCCGTTATAAATAACTTAAATGCTTTCACCAGGATAGATTTACCTGAATTACATTAAATAATCTCTCAACTGAAACCTCCACCTGCATCCTTGACCCGATACCAACCAGGTTTTTCAAAGAAATATCAGGCGTAAGCACTGACAATATTCTGGACATAGTAAATTAATTAAATTAGATACGGGGTCTTTCCAGACTGTCTTAAGACTGCTGTAGTTAAACCCTTCTAAGAAAATAATCTTGACCCTCTGCCTTTGAAAATTTTAGATCCATGGCAGGGAGAAAATTCTTTGTGAGTTGTGGTAATCAAATCTCAAAGACACATGATATCCGATATGGTGGTCCACAAGGCTCTCATCCTGGGTCCGCTTATTCTCAATCTACATGCTTCCGTTAGGTCAGATTAACTCAGGGCACAACGTGAGCTACACAGCTATGCTGATGACACAGCTGTACTTATCAATAGCACCTGATGACCAGACTCTTTCGATACACTAACACAATGTCTTACTGGTATTTCTGAATGGATGAATAGTAATTTTCTAAACTAAATAAAGAGAAAACTGAAATTTTGGTAATTGGCAATAATGGATTCAGCGAGGTTATCAGAAATAAACTTAATGCACTAGGATTAAAAAGTTAAGACTGAAGTAAAAAATTTAGGGTAACCGTGACTGTAATCTGAATTTTTAATCGCATATTCATCAGATCACTAGGACAGCATTTTTTCACTTAAGAAACATAGCTAAAGTTAGACTCTTATATCATTGAAAGATGCTGAGAAATTAATTCACGCTTTTGTTTTCAGTGAGACTAGATTACTGTAACGCACTCCTCTCAGGACCACCCAAAAAGACATAAAACACTTGCAACGAGTGCAAGAATGCAGCTAGCTAGAATCCTAACTGGGAAAAGAAAATCCGAACACATTTCTCCAGTTTTGATGTCACTACACTGGTTACCTGTGTCATTCAGGATTGACTTTAAAATTCTGCTTATGGTTTATAAAGCCTTAAATAATCTGCTCCATCTTATATATCGGAATGTCTGACACGTTATATTCCAAATCTTAACCTTAGATCTTCAAATGAGTGTCTCCTAGAATTCCAAGAATAGAACTTAAAAGAAGTGGTGAGGCGGCCTTCTGCTGTTATGCACCTGAATCTGGAATAGCCTGCCAAGGAATTCACCAGGTTGATACAGTAGAGCAGTTTAAACACTGCTGAGAACACATTACTTTAACATGGCCTTCTCCTAACTTCACTTTAACTTAATCCTGATACTTGTATGTTCAATTCATTATAATAACTATTCACAGTGGCTCCAAAACCGTGACTGACCCCTACTTCTTCTGTTTCTTTTCCGCTTTTGTTTTATGCCTGCGCCACCTCCACCTACCAAAGCATCATGATGCACCAACATTGATGGACTGAAGCCAGAAGTCTACGTGACCATCATCATCAGGTCCTTCATGAAAACGCTAAATACAAAGAGGACTGTTTGACTTATGTTAGGTAGATTGCCCAGAGGGGACAGGCTCTCTTGGTCTGGAATCCTACAGATTTTATTTTTTTCTCCAGCCTTGGAGTTTTTTGTTTTTTCTGTCCACCCTGGCCATCGGACTCTTTTATTCTATGTTAATTAATGTTGACTTATGTTTATCTTTTATTGTGTCTTCTATTTCTATTCATTTTGTAAAGCACTTTGAGCTACATTTTTGTATGAATATGTGCTATATAAATAAATTTATTGATTGATTGATTGATTGATTGACACATTTCAGATGATTCTGCACCTTAGGGAGTGATTTAAGGGGGACAAAAGTAGAGGAGTCAGGTGGAAAGTTGATTTCCTGGTGCAAAGAGAATTGCCTGCATCTTAATAGCAGCACAACCAAGGAACTGCTTATTGACTTTCAGAAAGGCTCTGTCTGGTCACTGTTCAAGAGTAATATGGAGGAGTCCATTAAACTACATAGGTCCACTTAATGACAGGTTGACTAGTTTTGAACACAGAGGAATCAGAGAAGAAAGGGCAGAGCTGTCTCTTTATCCTTAGGAGACTGTGTTCCTTAATGGGAAGTGACATCCGCCACTTCTTCTATAACTCTGTGATGGTCAGGTGATTTTATAGCTGTGGTGTGCTGAGTGGTAACAGCACTTAAGAAGGCCCACCAATCCAACAAACTGGATTAAAGAGTAAGTCAGTTGCACACTCTGGACCCCTGGAGGTCATATTAAAGGAGAGGATTAAATACAATACAATACAATACCATTTATTTTTGTAGCCCAAAATCACACAAGACGTGCTGCAATGGGCTTTAACAGGCCCTGCCTCTTGACAGCCCACCAGCCTTGACTCTCTAAGAAGACAAGAAAAACTACTACAAAAAACCCAGTAGGAAAAAAAAAATGGAAGAAACCCCAGGAAAGGCAATTCAAAGAGAGACCCCTTAGTAGTATAAGGCAGGACCTTCTGTCAAATTAAATTATCGTTCAAACTTAAAAATATTCCTAATTTTACCTAGAAAATAAGCCTGCAGATGGTTCTTATTCTCACATCTCTGCTTGCTGCTCATAACTGACAAGATGACTGCTAATTTCTCCAAAAATGGTGCATCTTCATGACCTTATTAGAACAATGATTTCTAATTTAAGACTTGAACTAAATGAAATATAATTATTCTTCATACAGCCTATTCTAGAGATTTCGAAACCAGGATAACGGTAAGGCCTATTCATGATTATTGTATGCTATACGAGCATGTTTCAAAACGGAGGGCTTAATCTTATATTTGTTTATTTTCCTTAGAGATCTATATTCAAATAGACTCTAAACGATAAGGCCCTTTTTAAAACGAGCATGGTTTAATTAATCACATGAATCCAGGCACGTGTGTGTGTGATTAGCGCTGCTCTGGTGTCTGTCCTTTTCACATCACCAAATGAAATATTAATACAGACTATAGCCCCAAAGTTTGAATGAATTTTAGATGTATCAAATGTATTTGTTGGAATCATGGAGTAATTGATTATTATAAGGTTATTATGAGATTATATCTTAATACATATGGGATCCCGAGAGATTACGCTGTCTGATTTTTAAAAGTTTTTATCCATCTTGGTATAGGAATTATGTGCGGCACTTTGTTAAAGTGTTCGTGTAGTTACAAATAACCTGTAATGTGTGAGAGGCTGTCTAGCTATCGAAAATAGAAATTTTATATGGACGTATTCTTTCTGTCTAAACCGTGCAGTGATAGGGGTTAATCCTAATTAACCGCATGAACTGTGTGTGTGAGTGCACATTTGAGTATACTGTAAGCACGGTGTGTAATGGAAAATGTGTCAGGATACATTAATCAAGTTTTATTTACAAATGGACGGCTGAATCCTTTATTTTTTTTTTTCTTAGAGGTCTATATTCAAATCGACACGGAAAATGTTAGAACCTTTTAAAAATATGATATTTGATTAGAACGTGCGCTGTGTGTATGCATGCAAGCTATGTATGACGCTCACGCTGCAGTATGCGTATGTGTGTATGCTTGTCTGTGTGTGCATGTGTGGACTGTTGTTTTAAGATCATAGGATTTTGTTTGAGCTGCGGCAGCGTGAAGTGGGGAATGTTGTTTTAAAGAGCGTATGCATTTTGTTTTCTAGATGATAATCCTTTACACAATGAATCAGCTTCTCAAAGGCTTCCCTGATCTCGTCCAATGGCTGTAAGTTTTATTTTTATGGCACAGTTTATCAAAGAAACATAGGGGTATACAGAGCTCAGATTTTGTGAAAAGATGTCTTAACTGAGAAGTTCATACTTTATTTCCAGGTCCCAGGTCCCGGTGTTTTAACGCAAGTGTTGAACGGTTCAGAAAATCTAATGTAATACAGCCTTCTACCTCAGGTAATTCCTAGGGACAAATAGATCCCCACTTCAGCAGTTACCGTCGCACACTCAACTACGCTTGACCAATCCTGTAATACAACCTTCTACCACCAGGGCCAGTAAGGCCATTCTTCAGCACTCTGCTGTTGAGGCCTTAACAGAGTCAGATAATTAAACCCTACATCCTCAGACAGGATCAGGAGTGACTAATTCATCTGGGGTAAACTTGAGTCTTGAAGCCAACTCCCCACAGCCATCTACCCTCACATATGGAGAATTTCTTCGCTCCAGAGCCATCAGTAAGCTCCCCAACCTTCTACCTCTAGATTAAATAATTTGTCTATAACGTTACGCCAAAATTTAACAATATCGAGATTAGACACCACTTCAATTTTTCTGAGTCTTGATTCATTCAGCAAAGTTTTAATCATATACACGCACACCCTTCAGCAAATATTAGACAGTTTTACGAACATTTTGAATCCTAAGAATCTAGTGCAGCTAGAATTACGTCAATCTCTCAACCCCAGTGTTTCCTAACCCGTGGCAATCGATTTCTGTTGAGGACTTTTTAATCAAATTGAATTACTTCTCCAGAGTCACGCTACTATTTTCAGTCTGACACTAATCGTCAGGTAGTTAGGGTTTCGCCTGGAGGGTCTAGGCATAAAGTATGTACCCTTTTCAACGATATAATCGCTCAAAAGAAACGAAGCACCTATGGATCTCCTTCAACCCAAATGATCAGTGCTGTTTTGCCAGGGGTTTGCTGGCTGTATTAAATGATAGATCCAGAAACAACCAGAAGTTGTGTGGAACAAGAAAAAAGAGGACTCGGAGCTTCAGGATTTCTTAAAGCGCTTTGAGTCTCCTGAACCTATTAATCCCTTGATGCCCTGTATAGAGGGCACACCAACGCTATCAAATTATATCATAAGGTCCAAGGCGACAAGCAAATGCATTATTACGATTTTACAAGTCTGTACCCTTACGTCAACAAAACAAAAACCTACCTGATCGCTATCCAACCTTTGTTTTGAGGAGTTTGAGATCTTAAGAAATACTTTGCGCTCATTAAAATCACCATACTAGCCCTCGCAATTTGTATTTTCCGTCCTCCTTTAAGAATTTGTGGTAATTGATATTCACTCTGTGCCGACATGTGCAGAAACCCAGACATCTGCCGCCTTTGCTGTCACAATGATCGGACAGGTCTTTAACAGGAACCTGGTGCAGTGTTGAAATACTGAAAAGGCCTTAGATAAAGGGCACAGAGTTTTAAAAATTCATGAGATATGGCATTACAAAGAGTACCGCAAATTTATTTTCCGATTACATCAAAATTCATCTGAAAGGCAAACCGGAGGCCTCTAGTTGGCCATCGTGGGCCGGGATGAAGCATCCCGCCAGCGCTATGGTGATGACTATTTCGTAAAAGAAGGCTTATTATTGGAGAGTGAAAACATAGCCTCCAACCCCTCTAAGAGACAAATTTCCAAGTTATTTCTGAATTCTCTTTGAGAAAATTCGTCAGAAATCTAACCAACTGACCATGACGCTTGTTAAACACTCCCAAGAACCTTCTTCACACCTGTTCTTCAGACGGTATCGGGTCTCCTATTTTGGCTTTGTCAGCACTTAAATTGCTCAAGTGCAGTGGAGGTTTCCGGATGACAGATACGCTCTACCCGGCCCCGGCCAATATGGTGATCACCACTTTCACCACGCCTATGCCCGCCTAGAATTGTACAAATTGTTGGATCATTTAGGGTCGAGGATTCTGTATCATGATACAGATTCCATTATCTTCACAGCATTGCCCAGACAGTTCCTGCCGCTGCTCGGTGACTATTTAGGTGAACTCACCAGCGAACTAGATCCTGATAACTTTAGAAGAATTTGTTTCTGGGGTTTGAAATCGTAAGCATAAAACGTTCAAAGGCAAGGTATGTATGAAGGTAAAGGGCATTACTCTCAATCATTAAACGTTCAAGCGGTAAACCTATACTCATTAATGGATCTAGTGCATAGTTTTGTAGAACACGAGCTCACGAAAGAAATAACGTTCATGCAACAGATTCATAGGAACAAAAAGATTCAGATGGTACAAACAAAAGGGTTCTATTGCCCAATTTCACATCTCCTATATGGATACTAAAGAGGGCTTTGATGTTAGATTTCAGCATCCGCTCTCAAAATAGTCTCGGACCCTCCTGTTCGGCAAATCGCATTATATGAAAAAGCTTTTGAGCACGCAGACCATGTGCTTTCTCGCCGCCCTGACAATATAGTCTGGTTTTATAGTTGTTGCAGCCTCTGTCAGATGAACTGTTAGCCCATTCCCAAAACCAGATTTTGAGGGTTACCTGCATCCATATGCATAATGAACTACTGCCACCTGACCGAAAGTTAACTTGGTGATCGTCGCGATTTGATGGAATAGGTCAATCAATCAATCAATCAACATTTATTTATATAGCACATATTCATACAAAAAATGTAGCTCAAAGTGCTTTACAAAATGAATAGAAAAATAGAAGACACAATAAAAAATAAACATAAGTCAACATTAATTAACATAGAATAAGAGTAAGGTCCGATGGCCAGGGTGGACAGAAAAAAAAAAACTCCAAAAGCTGGAGAAAAAATAAAATCTGTAGGGTTCCAGACCAAGAGACGCCAGTCCCCTGGGCATTCTACCAACATAAATCATCATATTTTCATGGAAGGACCTGATGATGATAGTCACGAACTTCTGGCTTTCAGTCCATCATTGTTGGAGCATCATGATGCTTTAGAGTGAGTGGTAGGCGCGCGCACCCAAAGAAAACCGGAAAAAGAAACAGAAGAGAGTATAGGGTCAATGATTTTAGAGCCACCATGAATAGTTATTATGAAGAATTGAACACTGAGTATCAGGATTATGTTAAAGTGAAGTTATAAAAGGCCATGTTAAAGTAATGTGTTTTCAGCAGTGTTTTAAGTGCTCTACTGTATTTGCCTGCAGATCCTATGGGGCAGGCTATTCCAGACTTTAGGTGCATAGCAGAGAAGGCCTCACCACTTTTAAGTTTAGCTTTTGGAATTATAAGAGACACTCATTTGAAGATCTAGGTTACGATTTGGAATATAAGCGTGTCAGGCATTCCGATATATAAGATGGAGCGAGATTATTTAAGGCTTATAAACCATAAGCAGTATTTTAAAGTCAATCCTGAATGGCACAGGCAACCAGTGTAGTGACATCAAAACTGGAGAAATGTTCGGATTTTCTTTTCCCAGTTAGGATTCTAGCAGCTGCATTCTGCATTTGCGTTGCAAAATGATTTATGTCTTTTGGGTAGTCCTGGGGAAGTGCGTTACAGTAATCTAGTTTACGAAAACAAAAGCGTGAATTAATTTCTAGCATCTTTCAATGATACAAGAGGTCTATTTAGCTATGTTTCTAAATGAAAAAATGCTGTCCTAGTGGTCTGATGAATATGCGATTTAAAATTCAGATTACAGTCAACGGTTACCCCTAAATTTTTACTCCGTCTTAACTTTAATCCTAGTGCATCAAGTTTATTTCTGATAACCTCTGAATCCATTATTGCCAATTACCAAAATTCTCAGTTTTCTTTATTTAGTTTGAGAAAATTACTATTCATCCATTCAGAAATACCAGTAAGACATTGTGTTAGTGTATCGAAAGAGTCGAGTCATCAGGTGCTATAGATAAGTACAGCTGTGTGTCATCAGCATAGCTGTGGTAGCTCATTGTAACCTGAGATAATCTGACCTAACGGAAGCATATAGATTGAGAATAACAGCGACCCAGGATAGAGCCTTGTGGAACACCATATCGGATATCATGTGTCTTTGAGATTTGATTACCACAACTCACAAAGAATTTTCTCCCTGCCAGGTAGGATTCAAACCAATTTAAGACACTGCCAGAGAGGCCCACCCATTGACTAAGCGATTTCTAAGAATATTATGATCAATGGTGTCAAATGCAGCACTCAGATCTAGAGGATGAGAACAGATAAATGACCTTTGTCTGCATTTACCCGCAAGTCATTTACTACTTTAACAAGTGCAGTTTCTGTACTGTGATTTGTTCTGAAGCCTGACTGAAAAGTATCAAGAATAGCATGTTTATTGAGGTGGTCATTTAACTGCATAATGACTGCCTTCTCTAAAATTTTACTTAAGAAGGGCAGGTTAGAAATGGGTCTAAAATTTTCAAAGGCAGAGGGGTCAAGATTGTTTCTAGAAGGGGTTTAACTACAGCAGTCTTAAGACAGTCTGAAAGACCCCTATCTAATGAGCAATTTACTATGTCCAGAATATTGTCAATTAGAACGCCTGATATTTCTTTGAAAAACCTGGTTGGTATTGGGTCAAGGACGAGGTGGAGGATTTCAGTTGAGAGATTATACTATGTAATTCAGGTAAATCTATCCTGGTGAAAGCATTTAATTTGTTTATAACGGAGACCGGGCTTTGGAGGTTCTGCAGTGTTGGGAGATATGCTTGTTATCTCTAATATCATTAATTTTTGAGTGAAAAATACAGCAATGTTCTCACAGGTTTCACTGGAAGTATTCTGGGGGCATTCCTTTGTGTTCCCTGGGTTTAACAGACGGTCAATTGTTGAAAATAAGACTCTGGGATTACTAGCATTGTTATTTATAATATTAGAGAAATAGCAGCGCCTCTCAAGACGGACTGTGTTATTGTATTCTGTTATTTTAACTTTTAATATTTCATAGTGGATAGTTAGTTTAGTTTTCCTCCATTTACGCTCAGCTCTCTGACATGTTCTTTTAAATCAGACACTCTTTGGGTCTTCCATGGAATAACAGTACTAGAGGATTTTTTAACTGTCTTTTCAGGTGCAACTATGTCAACAGCAGTTCTTACTTTAGAGTTAAAGTTTTCCATTTACTATTTACATTATCCTCGCTATTATAGCTGGCATTATAAACGGACTGATTGCTTAGAATAGTTGTAAGCTTTAAAGCTGTGATGAGTCAAAGAAGCGTTTTTAACAAAATGCTTCTCATGAGTTTTCTATCTTTATTTCTATATTAAATAGTAGAAGAAATGGTCTGATAGACCGATATCAGTGACCTGCTTTATATCAACTTTAAGTCCTTTAGTATTCACTAAGTCTAACGTATGACCTGCTTTATGTAGTGAGCTGATTTGAGCTGCCTCAAATCAAAAAGAGTCCAGGAGGTTCATGAATTCCTTTACCTTTTGGTCACACTGATTGTCGACATGAAAGTTAAAGTCCGACTATTAAGAGTACATCATAGTTTGTAAGTAAAATTGACATTAAGTCAGAGAATTCCTAAAGGAAAGACGCTTATATTTAGGAGGTCTATAACGGATAATACGAGAACGTGAGAATCTCCATGAATAAACGGCGAGATACTCAACGGACTTAAATTTACCAAAACTAACATCTTTACATTTTAATCGCTCGAGTAAATGTTTGCCAAACCGCCCCTTTTCCTGGCGGTCGGCACGAGTAAAACTGTAATCCGGGGCAGATTCGATTAAAACTGCCTCTCCATTGGAATAAGCCATGTTTCATTTAAGCAATAAAATCAATGTTTCTATCACTAATAAGATCGTTTACAAAAATGTCTTGTTAGTTAAAGCTCTAACATTTAATAGTGCTATATTTAATGTTTCTGAAGGGCAGAGCTGAATTTTATGCGTGTTATCGGTAATCTGAACAAAAATTAAGTTATTTTTGTTAACGCGCTCGTGTGTACTTTTATGTAATCTACAACCGTTTTATAGTCTTAATGCAGTGTTGATCTGAAGTAGTAATTTCAATTAAATTATTGGTGTTTTGCCGACTGCCTAGATTTTTACGTGCGTTAAGATTTGTTATTAGATTATTAATGATGTCACTTTAACGGAAGACTCTGTTAAGCCATTATGTCCTATCAAACCAGTAGCATTACGTAAGCGGTTAGCAGTAAGTAGACAGTCAAGATAGACGAATTACCTTAGCGATGTTTCGGAGAGGACCCGGCGCAAATCTATTCGGATGCAGTCCATCCGCTGAAGAACACGGCCTTTCCCAAAAAGATCCAGTTGTCTATAAACCCGATGTCTTGATTCTCGCAGAAGCCTCTCAGCCAGTTGTTTAAACCCAGCAGCGACTGTAGTATTCATCGATCGTCTGGCGAGAGAGTAGTGGACCCGAGATGAAGATTTTTTTGCGGATGGTCCTCTCTCGTGTCTTCAACTAGTGCTGCAAGTCAGCCTTGAGAACCTCGACTCGGTGCCTTATATGGTTTACGGCATGTAGAATGATGGATCCAATTGCCCTCTTGTGCTTCTGGTAGAGGTCGAGCATACCCTCATCACATCTCGAACTTCGAGCACGGAAAACAAGAAAACAAGGATTTTTGATTAGGGCACGTGATATTCAGGTTTTAGGTACAATGGAATCCACCTACCACGATTATATCACCCGGGGTTGAAGGCAGACTGGGGGCGCGGAGAGGGTCTAATCGATTCTGGATTTGAATGCTCGCCTGTGCCGCTGGAGGTGTTCTAGCCTTGAACCCCGCCTGCAAAGCTGAAACCCGTCGAGGTCTTCATCGAAGCGTTGTTCCGAGGCGCTGGGGCTTGAAGCTTACGTGCCCTTGGACTTGAGCGCACGCGAGGTGGGAGTTGATGTTCACGCCGGCCGGTTGTTTGGTGTGGTTTGTCCAGCAGCCGAGTCTTTAAGTCTCTGAGGTACCCGTCTAGACAGGAGTTTCGTGAATCTGTTTGTCGAGTGCCTGGGTTCCTCGACTGCATGGCAGCGCGATTCTATCTCACTGTAGGGCCATTGTCTGCTTCTACTTCAGCTTCCGCTTACGTCACTCCAGGTGAGCCATAGTGAAAAGATAGAGAGGGCCTTCACAAAAATATACTCATCACAGGAATTTGTCCTTCATTTACTTGGTCCAAAATTTATTTTTCAAGGCAAGAAAAGTAGAAGCGATAAATCTAAATACCAATTACATCATGCTCTTTAAAACCCTCGAGATAAGCTGCAAATCACCAATTTGCTTACGTCAAATGTACCCTGGGATGGTTAGAATTTTTTCTTGGAGGCCTTCGAGCTCCTCTTATGGTTATCTGTTGGGTGGATCTGAAAGCCCAGACGCCTGGCCAATTTCGTTCACGTACCGGATTGTTTCCTCTCCCGACGGGCCCTACGGCGTCGTCGTGAAAAAGATAAAGGCGATGCGATTTTCCAAGTATTTGAAGAGGAAGGTTGCATGTGTAGTGCAGAATAAAAGAAATCTCCCTCTGCTCAAGACCCTGCATAGGGTCTCCTGTCGCCAAGAAGCGCTGTTGGCGAGGCTCCGGACGATTTGCATACCTGGTCTGGCGAAATAGCTTTCAACACTTTAAAAGGCCGCATCCACTGACTTCCAAGTTATTGAAGAAGCATCGTTGTGCCATTAAAAATATAGGTGATAAAAACTGACCATTATAAAGAAAAAATCCTTTTAACACTAGAGTTACCAGAGCCTACGAAAAACTTCGTGAGGGTCCGTCCCACCTTCGCTCGCTTCTTAAAACCGTTCTCACCTCTCGCCAGTGTCTTTTGTTAATCTAAATGTGCTGATAAAGAAAAGCTGCAAGTAGCTGGCTATTCCATCCCTCCACCGACTTAGAACGTGCACAAACTTCTCTCAGCTCATGCCTTGATTGATTCTCTGGGAGTGAAGTGGAGTTTTAGAGTGGAAATAATAGATCATTATTTGGAACACACGCATTTCACGTGTGTTCTGTTTCTACAGTAATCCGTGTAAACACAATTTTAGAACAGAAACGTTTTTCATATTGTAGTAGTAAATGACAAAATGTAAACATAAACTATATAATGTATGAAGCCTGAAGTCCAAATATCAAACACTTCCACAAAAGGTACAAATATAACAGAACAAGCATGCTTTTATTCAAAAATATAACTGCAGAAAAAAGCCACCTTAGCATGCCATGTTGACACATACTTACTACAGCTGCCACGATAGCGTAATGGTATCAGCTGCTGACTAGTATCCAAAAGGTCATGAGTTCAATCTCACACAGTTCAGTTTTGAGAAGTAAACTGCTCTTATTCTTACTATTTTAGAATAAAACACGCATTTGATTTCAGTGTGTAACAGGCAGTAATTTATGATACTTGTAAAGGTTAGTTTTTTTTGTTGTTTTTATTCACTTTTCATTCTCAGTCTCAGTCGTGTTCAGGATCCTTCCTATCCCCATCTGAGAATGCTGTTTTCACATAAAGATGCGCTGTAGCTCTGCAGCGCATACTTGAGACTGCATTCTCGTACAATGTTTCATAACTGAAGTGCCTGCGTGCACTTTTCGTGGCATTACATGTCTATTTTATGAGCATGCCCGTGTCAGCTCAAACACAGGAACATATGTTGGTGCACAAGAATAAAAACAAGTGCACTTTTATTCTAGACTATAAGTGAAGAAAAATAAAGCAAGTTACAGTAGGCGGTTGATCTGACAGCTTGTGTGGTGCAATGCTAAGAACTGCTGATTTCCGATCCGTGCTATATAAAATCATCACATTCAAATATTAACAATTCCACACACCCTTTCTACATTCACGTTACATGTGTACTTACTGTTGCAGTGTACACACACTCTCTGTGCTATGGTTCCTATTACACTGAATGAGCACCTGACATTGTACTTTCTTCCCTATTTAAATAATATTCGAGTTTAGCGCGTCTCTAAATAAATCACATTCGAGCTTATAGCAAGATCTTTATGTGAAAACAGCATTGTCAGATTGGGGGAGGGGATCGTGAACGACTGAGAGAATGGAACTGAATTAAAAAAAGCTAACCTTTACAATTATCATGCATTTACAATCAAATGTATGTTTTATTCTAAAATAGTACAGTACATGCAATATTATTTGAAAACGAACAGCGCCAGATCGGGTTGAATACACGCTGATGCTGTTACAGAAGGAGTCATCTTATTCAGTGCAGCAGTTTCAGCGCGACAGTACATGCAATATTATTTGAAAAGAACAGCGTCACATCGGGCGATATTCAAACCCGATCTGACGCTGTTCGTTTTCAAATAATATTGCATTAGTGCGATGATGTTTTTACATATATTGTCTCTTTCATTCATCTTGCAGTTTGTAATCAGTGACCGTGTTTTTCCCGATCTTGCCAGTTAAGCACATGTTGCTGTATGGTGCTGTTTCTTTTTGTACTCCAGGACATGCAGAGGACAGAATAGTACAGAGCTGTAAGTTCAGCTATATGCAATCAGACAGACAGACAGGCAGAGAAGGCACTAGATATATAAATAAACAGGGAAGGCACTGTATAATAGATATATAAAAACAGCTAAGGGGATAGATATATAGATAGGTAGGAAGGAAAGGCACTATATGATAGGCAGACAGGAAGCTCCTATATAATAATAAAATGACTGTTATTACTATAGTAGATAGACAGGAGTTCAGGCAGGCAGAACGAAGGTTAAAAATAAATACATTTTCTCCCCAGCAGGGAATCTTTACAAGTATCATAAATTACAATCGGCTGTTGCAGACTGAAATCAAAATGTATGTTTTTATTCTAAAATAGTAAGACTAAGAGCAGTTTACTTCTCAAAACAGAGAGGCATAGGATCAAACTCGTGACCTGGCCTTTGACTCCCAGTCAGAGCTGATTCTATTGCACTACGGAGGCAGTCATAATAAACTGCTGTCAATGTATGTTATACAAGGCTTTTTGTTTCTGCAGTTATATTTTTGAATAAAAGCGCAATTGTTGTGTTAGATTTGTATCTTTTGTGAAATTATTTCTTTGATACTTCAGGCTCATACATCATATAGTTTATGCCTACATTTTGTCATCTACTAGTAGAATATAAAAACGTTTTGTTTTAACAATGTGTTGACACAGATTACTGTAGAAACGAACAGACATGAAATGCGTGTGTTCCAAACAACGATCTATTATTTCCACTCTAAAACTCCACTTCACTCCCAGAAAATCAATCAAGGCATGAGCTGGGAGAAGTCGGTGGGGATGGAATAGCCGGCTGCTTGCAGCCTGATTTTTATCAGCACATTTAGATGACAAAAGACGCTGGTGTAGAGCTGTGAACGATTTTAAGAAGCGATATAAGGTGGGATGGATTTATGAGTTTTTCGTAGGCTCTGGTAATTCTAGTGTTAAAGCAGAAAGGAGGGTTTCTCGGGGCCCTATTATGCGGCCATTCCTTTCATTACTAGTTTAATAGGTCTGAGAGTATAAATACGGAATACATGCAAGATGTACCTGGTCCTTCAACAACAAATCGTTCAATGGCAACAGAAAGCCCCAACTTCCACCCGACCTTTTAAGCTATGGAAAGTTTAACTGGATAAACAAATGAAACTCATACTTGAACGCGGTGACTTGGCCAATGCAAAAGTAAAACTTTATACTCGACCGTCTTGCAAAGATACCTGACCTTTGTGAAAAAGCGGATAAAGAAACTGGTCTCTGACGTTATTGCTGCCTGCGAGAGCAAGGAGGAGCCGCCGGTGCTCACAGAGCTCCTAGTACCCCAGAAGAATGGGTGTATGATGAGATTTTGAAAAGTGCTCCGGATAAATCAAAGAAATATACCAAAATTATTTAACAGAAAATGTCGCATAACCCTAATACAACCTACTGGAATGGCTTGGGAGAGTTTGTATTTCAGGGAGAGCTGAATACTCACCCAGAACGAATATGGTCGATCCATCACGGAACTTAACCGCCCGTCACAACATACCGTCCCTATCGAGACCTAGGTGGTGGAAAAAATTATTAAGGCCCTGGCGGTTTGAACATTCCGACCTCTGCCGTGCCAAATGGCGACAGAGAACTTCCAGAGAGTTTCAAACCTTCCCCAGACGGGGTCGCTGCCTCTGCCGCTGCCCTCCTCGGTCTCTGCTGTTTCTGATATACCTGTTGGCAAGTAAACCAGATCTCGCAAAAAGAATGAATGGATTCCTTATTGAAATGTAATTATATTTTTGTTTAATAAAATATTACATTTAATTACACAGTCTGCCTATTCTTTATTAAGATAATTACAGGTCTTAGAACTTTGCATACAGGGATGGTCCTGAAAACCTTTAGAAGTGTTCTTAGACAAGGTGTTGACACATTTTTGAACCATAATCGTTCTTGGTAACTTCATTAAAATACAGATTCATGACCTCTTTATAAGAACGTCCTTTCCCTCTGTGATGCAGGAAAAAAATACAATGTTGTCCGCAGACAGTGGAAACCAACTTTGAAGCTGATGGGTATGGTGAATAATGTCTTTACAGTTTCTGTTTAAAAGCTGTATATTTCCTTAGGAAAAGTCTGGTGGACGCCATAGAAATCAAAAATTTCTCCACTTCCGTCTTCTGTAATGTATTGCCAACCAGTGCTCTCCGGGTTGATTTTGACAGTGAGTATTGACGATGATCATGGTCGGGAGATCCGTAAGTATCTTTTCAGGCAGTTGGTCGATGCCAACACTCCGTAAAACAGATTTTCTGTGTAATCGGATTACTGGACAGGATTTCGTTGATCTGCAGGGTGTTCATGCTTTTTAGTAATCATAAAGTATGTTTCTTCTCTGGTTTATTTCAATAATGTTGTCAAAGACGGTGTACACTATTAGATTCACAGTATGGGGTAGGGGTTGTCAAATCGGATTTCAAATCTCATGTTCCCGGTTTTCATCAATGAGAAATGGTCTCTATATTCTTGATCGGGCATCAAATCAAAGGCAAAAGGGTGTATCCTGGGAGAATTCAGAGCGGCTGATGGCTAGAGGCTGGTCTTTCAAATGGTTTCTGAAGGCCAACACGAGGTTGTAATATTCTCGAGCTGTGTTGTCATTGGCAAAATCAAGTTGAAATGGTTTGGCTAGAATCTGCTCTCCATCCAAATACAAGGCCAGGAACTCCCACATGGTTATGCTTGAAATTGAAGGGTTTTCTGGTGTATCCCGGCCTCATATCTCATATAGAGCGGACTTGTAACGCTCAACATCTCCGGACATCAGACAGAATTCATTTTTGCTCCGTACCATTTTTATTCTGACGTCCACCCCGTTTAGAATTAATTTTTCTTGAAAAAATAGGTCGGAATGAATAGGCCCGAGGAGTTCTACTGCCTTACCCTGGGCCGTGTATCCGTTTATTTTTGAATCCCTCATTCAATCCGGCCCAAGGCGGTGCTTTCATGTTAAGTTGCCCGTGTCTTTGCTTATGGTTTATAAAGCCTTAAATAATCTCGCCCCATCTTATATATCGGAATGTCTGACACCTTATATTCCAAATCGTAACCTCAGATCCTCAAATGAGTGTCTCCTTAGAATTCCAAGAACAAAACTTAAAAGAAGTGGTGAGGCGGCCTTCTGCTGTTATGCACCTAAAATCTAATAACCTGCCAATAGGAATTCGCCAGGCTAATACAGTAGAGCACTTTAAAAACTGCTGAAAACACATTACTTAACATGGCCTTTTATAACTTCATTTTAATCGTAATTTAACTTAATCCTGATACTCTGTATGTTCAATTCATCATAACAACTACTCATGGAGGCTCTAAAATCGGTACTGACCCCTACTCTCTCTTCTGTTTCTTTTTCCGGTTTCTTTTGTGGTGGTGGCCTCGCCACCTCCACCTACTCAAAGCTTCATGATGCTCCAACAATGATGGACGGATTAAAAGGAAGAAGTCTACGGACCATCATCATCATCAAGCCCTTCCGAGAACCCTAAATCCAAAGAGGACTGTTTCATTTATGTTAGGTAGAATGCCCAGAGGGACTGGGCGGTCTCATGGTCTGGAATCCCTACAGATTTTATTTTTTCTCCAGCCGTCTGGAGTTTTTGTTTTTTCTGTCCCCTGGCCATTGAACCTTACTCTTATTCGATGTTAATGTTGATTTATTTTTTATAATTATGTCTTTCATTTTCTATTCTTTTAATATGTAAAGCACTTTGAGCTACTGTTTGTATGAAAATGTGCTATATAAATAAATGTTG
This sequence comes from Polypterus senegalus, assembly GCF_016835505.1. NCBI lineage: Eukaryota > Metazoa > Chordata > Cladistia > Polypteriformes > Polypteridae > Polypterus > Polypterus senegalus. Next base: position 116,396 of record NW_024386005.1, on the reverse strand, counting down.
TTGTTGTTGTTGTTGTTTGTAAAAGACCGAAGTTGACAAATTAGTAATTTAACAATTTCTCAAAAGGGCCCTATGCGGGTAAAGGCTGGAACTCTGGGATATTAAGAGATCTCCCAGGGTGAAATCCACTTGTGAAAATAAGACTGCTATTGGAAAATTAACAAAGGCTACCTTGGCCACGGGGAGATTAGTTCCATCGGTATTGATGATTTTGCATCGGACGTGTAGAAGCATGTTATTCAGGTCCAAGTGGTCTTCCCTGCTCCGGTAATCAGAAACTCCAGCAGGGCAGATTTCATATATAGCTGAGAGAGGGGGACCTCACGTAGATGCTTTTCTACACTAGTCTAAGGTACCGTAAACAAGTCCAGTTTGGATTTCATACACTCTTGAGACATTCGATAAAATGAAAGACATCTTGAGCTAAAAAATGTTTTCAATTAGTTTTTTCTGCGGGCACGGGACTTATCCTTGTGTTGGAGAGAAGAAAATGATGTAAAAGCTGAACGGCGTCTTTTTTGATGATCGGGACTGTTCGTGATCCAGTAGGTCCCTTACGCTTAGTTTTCCTCATCAGCCATCAGACCCGCCTCCGCTTGATTTTCTTTGCTTCCTTGAGTCATCGCTCCTGACATATCACCTGCCACCACATCTTTGACAATATTCTTAGCGGCTGATTTAATGTGTGGTTTGACAATTTCAAATCCTCTTTTCAAGAGAGGTAAAGCTCTTCTAAAAGACCGCAAAATATTCGACAATCCCAGAGCCAGTACAACACGGGGCCCCAGAGAACCCAGGGAGGCCGTTGCCTCGCTTGGGCTTCATAATAATGCACCTAAGGGCTAGGGTCTAGGTAAGATCTCATCTTTGTATTAGTTGTGTATACACCTCTTAGAGGGTCTGAAATGTAACTTGACTATGACCTGCCAAACTGAAATGGAACCGGTTTGTTCTGATCTGTTTATATTTCAAGGGTCAAAGTATCAAACTGAGTCTTGCTGACTGAGCGTAGTGCGGCTTGTCGAGGTGATTGTGGTAATCTTATTCATAGATAGTTGCTGCACAGATCCACTCATATTTAACTAATAATAATCTGTATGAACGGTTCCAGTCTGGCTTTAGCCCCTTTCATAGCACTGAAACAGCACTTATAAAAATAACCAATGATCTCCTTATGGCAGCTGACTCCGGTTTACTTTCCATTCTTATTCTTTTTGGATCTGAGTGCAGCTTTTGACACTATTTCTCACCCCATTCTACTTAGTAGGTTAGTCTCAATCGGTCTCTCTCATACTCCTCTAGCCTGGTTCAAGTCATACTTGTCTGATCGCATCAGTTTATTCGATTGAAATCATTCACTTCTCAGTCCTTTCCTCTGGTCACTGGCGTCCCCAGGGATCTGTCCTGGGGCCCCTTATATTTAAATATAAATATGGATATATTTTTCAGAAATATAATATTCAGTTTCACTGTTATGCTGATGACACCCAGCTTTATCTGTCCACCAAACCTGATTCTGCTCTCCCCCATCCTCCCTCACTCTGTTTAGCTGAACTAAATACATGGTTCTCTTCTAACTTTCTGAAACTCAACAGCAATAAATCAGAGCTTCTCTGGTAGGCTCTAAATCAACATTATCCAGAACTAATAGTTTTCTATTGCTATCAATAACTTGCGGTCTCTGTTTCCCCATGTGTGAAAAGTTTGGGTGTCATCCTTGACAGTACTCTGTCTTTTAATTCACACATCAATAATGTCACTCGGTCTGCTTATTTCCAGTTGCGTAACATCAATCGCCTCCGTTCCTTTCTTACTCCACAGGCCACTGCCATTCTTGTTCACAGCCTTGTTACTTCTCGGCTTGATTATTGTAATTCACTTTTTTGGTCTTTCTCAAAAATCAATTCATAAGCTTCAACGTGTTCAGAACTCTGCTGCCCGTATTATCACCAGGACCCCTTCTATTCACCACATCACCCCTGTTCTCCAGCAGCTCCATTGGTTTCCGGTCAAATATCGCATTAATTTTAAAATACTTCTGTATACTTTTAAGGCTATTCATCATCTCTCTCCTCCATATCTCTCTGATTTGGTACAGATCATCATCCCATCTCGGTGTCTCAGATCCTCTTTTTCTCTTTCTCTCTCTGTCCCTGTCCCCATCTTGACACTATGGGGAGCAGGGCTTTCAGTTGCTCTGCTCCTCGACTTTGGAATTCCCTACCTCCTGAAATAAGAAACATCACCTCTTTCTCTCTTTAAGTCTAGACTAAAACTCACTTATTCAAAATAGCTTATCCCACATAACTTTCTCCATTTTCCTATCTTGGAACTGTTTTATGTTTTATGTTTTATGATCTTGTAAATTACCTGCTCTTTTGCCTGCTTTTTATTTTCTTACTTTTATTATTATTTTTACTGTGTACAGTGTCCTTGAGTGTTCTGAAAGGCGCTTTCAAATAAAATGTATTATCATTATTATTATTCATCTCATCCTCAATATGTAATGCATCTCAAGAGAGGGACGCTGTTGCTGTCCAATCTTTGGTGAGACACTATTCTCCCAACTGTCCCTTGACATGCAGAGTTTCATCCTTTGCAGTGTTTACGATCGTAGAATCTTCACTCCAGAGCGCCTGTAGCGAATCTCATGGTGTTTTCTGGTATTGGAGTGATTGCTGAACCGCCTCGATGGCTTTGGGTTCTTTCACCACCACTTCATTCATCTTGGAGGTCACTTTCTCGAGGCTAGAGTAATAACCCACTGGAATAGTATAAAATTTAACTATTGGCTGGGACACCACAATACAGTCATTATCCGGTTTGTCTAGGGTGTTCCAGGTGTGCGGATACTGAATTTCAGCCAATGCAACTTCCCAGGTCCTGTAGTTCGATTGGGGAGGCTAATTTGATGGTAAATTCGCGATGGCATTATTAGGAAAAACATCCGGGAAGGATTGCTGGGAAGAAAAACGTAAAACTTTTTCTCTCCATTGTGAATGCACAGTGAATGAAATACTATTTTTCATTCTCAGTATTTAACGCCTTGCACGTAGCTTTCAGGAATCCAACTGTTAAACTTTTCGGGCCATCCGAGCCATTTCACCAAAATGTGCTTTTTTCTATGGATATTTTTTCGCCAACATCTTTTCAATCCTTAAGCGTCCATACCTCAAATCCTTTGTAACTCTGCATCGTAAATGAACCTATAATGTCTTGCCATCATAATCTTTTGAGCTTGTAGACAGGTGGATCCCTAGGGACTAGTTCAGAAACGGTAAATACCTCATCTGAAAATGTTTGCTCGTAGCCCTTGGTAAAAGGATTCCAGGATTTCGACACTCTCACCTTATTTCCTCGACTTTGAATTTATATTTTAGACTTCTTTTTGGGTTTAGTTAGGCTGTATAAGTTTTTAAAGACTTTCCAAAATTGGAACTATTCACCTCAGCAGGGGCCATTTTATGCCTCGTGATTATAAGATTTCACCAAGTCCTGTAGTACCTGCAGATAGGACCGGTATTCCGGGAGCTGAAATAACGCCACATTTTGGTCTTCAGAGTTCGATTGAACCTCTCCACCACCGAAGCCTTTAATTCACTAGCAGTGGTGAAATGTTTTATTCTGTGTTTATTGAGCAGGCTTTGAAATTCCAATTGAGAAACTCTTTACGCTATCTGTCTGAAGCTTGATGGGAACTCTACCTTCCTCCAAAATTTCTGAAGTCCTGGTTACTTCTTTACCTGTTTTGTTTTTCAGAACCCTGACCCAAGCATATTTAGAAATAATATCTATACAAGTCAGTAGATTCTTGTAGCCTTGGTTATACTCAGCCAGGTTTGTCATATCTGCCAGATCGATCTGCCATTGCCTGTCTATATTGGAAACATACACTTTATTCCTTTTAAAATGGATTCTGGCCGGTTTATGTATCGTGTAGGTGTATTGCCCCAATAACCAATCGGACACTTCTTGGTCCCCAATATGGTGACCCGCTTGCGAGAGAGCTCTTTTCAAGGATTTTTTTACCCCTAAGGACCTGGGATTCTCAGAGTTATAATATGTTTTTCCATGACCTGCTCCATCACCGGTGATAAAACAGACACTAACAACACTTAACAACTTAGAAAACATTTTATTTAGGAGTCTGAAGTGTTCAGACTGCTGCAGTTTCAGGTTCAGAAAGGCCCACCAGTTCTATCATATCATCAAATTCCAGGTCATATTTAGTCCACACATTCATATGACCCTCATGATTAAGATTACGCTTACAAAACTCATTTGCCACTCGGCGAAGTTACAGAGTAGTATTCATCCATTTCATAAAATGACTGCATTACAGTATCATAAATGGAGCTGGTATTTTCAAATTCATCCACAGTCTTTTCAACCATCTATTGTCTATTTTGGGAATCTGCAATAGAATATTATAATACCCCAGAACTTTCACCGCCAGCTGTTTCAGCCAAGACTTCGGAAAATCTTCAGAATCTTCTGAAACGACTGTGACGGTAGGCGATTTCAGTTTTAAAAGGCAGGTATGCCTTGTCTGGCTGGGATGATTTATATCACAGCCGTGACATCCGTCATAGTATACAATAATGTCCAGCAGAGACGTCATCAGTCCTTTAACAATTTGCAGAACCTTTTTCCTGGTTTCATACAGCACACCATCGGGGCAGTCCATATCTGTCTGAGAAAGTCTGATCGACATTGGTTTCTCTGGAACTTGTTTGTTCACCCACGGCTGTCCTGGAGCTAGGTGAGAGGTTTCCATCCGATCACCATTAGGCGGAGACGGGGAAGACCTAGTGGAGACTGGAATAGACTGTCTGTCTCAAGGTCTCTAGCCCAGAGACTGTAATCAGGTCGTACAGTAAAATACGGTGGGTCCGATTCTTGGTGGTCCTGAACGCAATCCACCCGTCCCGGGTTATAGAGGTGGTAAGATTCAGGCTTTGAAGCCTCAGGCGAAACCCAGAGGTTGTTACACGACCTCCATCATTTCAGAGTCTGCAGCTGCCGATATGCACAGATCTCTAAAAGCTTTAACGAATTCTGAAATGGCCTGGACATCCATCTGGAACCGATGACTAACAGGCTGAGCATTTATGGTAAAAGGGTGGGGCGGCATAAGAATAAAGGTGGGTTTATCATTTCGTCATTGCTCGAATCTAGCTATGTTTCAGATCACTTAGTCCCGTTACTCATCCGCCACTTCAGCTTGCAGAATTCAGGCCATAAATACTAAAGGCAGTAGGCAGTTTTCCTTATCGGCATCGCCTGATTCTATCCGTGTTTCAGCGTGAATTAATCCAACCCTTGTCCGCCGCTTCAGCTTCAAGAAACTCAGGCAACAAACATCTTTTAACCCTGTTCAAATGATCTTTCAAATAGACCCTGCGGATCCTAAGCTTCACTGGGGCATTGGTAATAAGATTCCATTTTCTTCACAGAGTCTTTAGAGCGAAGAAGATGCTTTTTGTACCACACTTTCAGAAGTGGCAGGGAAGTGTGGGGGGCCAACAACAACTGCCTGACCAGGGGCTGAGGCAGGCCTTCATGCACTGACAGACATGTAGGTCAGGCCAGCAGGGTATAGATAGGAACATGACTGGACTTGTCAGGGGTTCGGCAGCAACATGCCTGGACTTGTCCTCGGGAGAGGGGGCTGGTAAGTGGATGGGGGTAGGGGTGGGTTCAAGGAGGGGCAGATATCTATCAAACGCTCTTGACAGAAAGGAGAACCAACAGTCCCGTGTCTTTATCCTTCACATTTCTCGTGTTCTTCATGGACCCCGAGCAAATATATGTGTCTGATGATCCTACTGCTTCCAAAGGGAGCTCAAAAATAAAAGTCTGGTTGGCGCATACTTGCTGGAGTCTCCAACCAATCTGACATTAACATCTTTGCCAGTTCAAAGTATAAAAGTGATAAAAGACCCAGAAAGAAGGTGGGAGCCTAAGAGAAGAACAGGGACCATCCATCCATCCTTCGTCTACACCTGCTTTATCCTGCTTGGCCAGAGGAGCTGGAGCCGATGCAGCAAGCACAGGAACAGGACCATCACAGGGGCAAAATGTAAAGATCTGTGAAAGGACCCCATTAGGACGCAGGGCCCCACTTTACACTCACCCTCGTCATTAAATTCAAAAGAAATCAACCATCCAAGATCTCATAAAAATAAATCAAGCTTTTGTCTGAACCTTGAATGGGCTGGTCAAAAGAAGATGGTCCTGGGGGTCAGCGTGAAGTGACACCTCATGCAGGCTGGCCGAGAATGCATCATCTAAAAGGAGATTTGAATTCAGCCGACTGTCAGCCGCACAAAGCCTTTAAGTGGCTTTAGCTCAGGTATGGAGGCATAGCAGTTAGTTAAGGCTGTGACAGAATGACCCTCGACAAAGAATCGGTCCTGCAATGAAGCCCCAGCTGAAGAGGGTCCAGAAGAATGAAGTTAAGCTGCTACTCTCTCTGTTATTTAGAGCGCCAACAGACAGATTGGTTCTTAAAAGTGTTGAAGTTCCAGCATAACGGGGTCCAAGGAGAAGCTCTGCACCAGACCACCAGCCAGGACTGAAGAGGCAGTGGGCTCATATCTCACCTCTTAGCCCTTTAGTGGAAGAAACAACAGACAGCAATAGCTTACTTTTAATAATAATAATAATAATAATAATAATAAAGACAACTGGCTATTCTGCATTTTAAAGGAAAGCAAATGCTAACACTAACAGATCAGGTCAGCTCAGGTTGGGCAGCATGCACTGGTACAGCACGTCGCCCACCCACCACACAATACAAACAGCTCGGTTGGCAAACCCCAGGCAGACACACAGTCCAGTCCCACCGTCTATCTGCCACAGCCTGGTGTTACGTGAGTGTCTCCTTGGCCTAGTCCAGCCACTCGGGTCCACAACAATGAGGATTCTGCATTCCAGATCACCTTCGGGGAATTGCACCTCATGGTCATAGTGCTGTAACTGACGCTCCATCACAATGCAGGTCATGTGCCTCATTAGGTACTCAGGTACCCAAGGATTCTCCAAAGAGACACAGTACTGAAGGAGGCCAGTCTTCGTCTCAGGTCACTGGATAGCGTCCATGTCTCACAAACAGGAAGCACCAGGACTCTAAAGACTTGGACCTTCGTCCTTTTGCTGATATCAGAGTGCCACACACCCCTCAGTGACCTCATGACCCCCATGCTCTCCCAATCCATCTACGGACTTCATAGGAAGAGTCACCAGAGTCACATGAATGTCACTGCCAAGTAGGGAATCCATTCCCTGGCTCCCGATTACGGGAGCACAGGATTTCTGGACATTTCTCATTTCTGTATTCTGCAACCAGGAACGCCAAGCTCGCATATATAGCGTGTAAAAGTGTAAAAATCGATCAAGAAATAAAAAGTTATAGTTGAAAACTGAAGACTTCATTGATGTCTGTCAAACAACAGCTTTGAACAGCAACTTGAAATTGCATTCGTCAGTCTGCATCCACATTATCTGTGTTAAGAAACTTGCCATCATAGAATGATGACAAAAACTGGATGCATCAGTAAAGCTGAAATGACGGTGTTTTAGAGCATCAGCAAGCGCGGCGTTATTTAATACAAGTGTATCAGTATCTGATGACTGTGCTGCCTACTTCAGTGGAGGCAGAGCGATTTTCTCAGCGGCTAGCGTACTCTGCCGCGAAGGTGCGCTTACCTGGACGACTGCACACTGGACACGCTAGTGCTTTCTAACGCCTTATTACGCAACTAACTAGATCAGGAGTGCCCACAGTTTTTCGGGCTATGCGAGCTACTTTTAAAAAACAGGTCGAAATTATCTACCTATATTTAAAATGATATAAATTATATATATTGTGGCATCCAGCGGGGCTGGAGCCCGGCCGACGCCAGGAGGACCGGAGGAGGGCTTGTACCTCCTCCAGACGGCGCAGGGGCGACCACCCTGGTTATGTTGGGGGACACGGGTAAAGGGTTTGAAAGCCCAGCCCTGTAGGGACCCATGGCCACCGCCAGGCAGCGCCCTGGTGCCTGTAGAAGTCTGGAACCCAGCACTTCCTGATGTGGCGGAAGAAGACAGGGGACACCCGGAGGGCTTCGGATGCACAGCCGGCACTTCCCGCCACACTGGGCGTGTCTTCAGAGGAATGCCGGGAAGAAGCTGGAGCCCAGCGCCTCCAGGAAGCGGCGGAGTCGGTGGAAGAGAGACGGAGGTGGAGAGAGGACTGGAGGCGGCCCGGAGAAAGGCATTTGGACTGTGAGGCCTGGACTTTGGGGATTGGTGCAGGGCACTGGGATGTGCACTGAACTTAAAACTGTAAATATATTGTAATAAACGTGTGTTGGGTGAATTATGATGTCCATCTGTGTGTCCGGCCATCGCTCACAATATATATATATATATATATATATATATATATATATATATATTGTGAAACCTGGCCCCGGCACAGACAGACGGACAACGTTTTCTCACCCATCACACTGTTTATTTACACTAATATACAAAAGTCACGTGCACTCACAACCCCAGTGCCTTCTGCACTGAATCCCCAAAGTCCAGGGCCCACAGTCTCTGTGCCTTGTCCTGGCCGCCTCCTGTCCCTCCCAGCTCCCTCTACTTCCTCCCGACTTCCACCAATGACTGGAGGGGCGGCCCTAAATAATGCCCCGGATGAGCCCCAGGTGCTTCCGCCGTCCTTGGCCACGCCCCAGCGTGGCGGAAGTGTCGGCTGCCTTCCTGGCAGCTCTCCGGGGCCACACAAGCCTTCCCCGCACTTCCTGGTGTGGCGGAAGTGTCGGGTTCCCGGGATAATCAGGCACCGAGCGCCGCCTGGCGGTGGCCACGGGTCCCTACAGGGCTGGGCTTCAAAGCCCTGTACCTGAGGCCCCGTGCCTAACCAGGACGGACGCCCCCACTCTGTCTGGAGGAGGCACTCGCCCTCCTCCCGTCCTCCATGCGTCCGGCGGGCTCCTGCCCCGACCGCAACCGCGACGGGATAAACCGGCATCGGGCGCCGCCTGGCGGTGGCCACGGGTCCCTACAGGGAAGGGCTTCCATGCCTCAACCCGGGCCCCAACAGAACAGGACGGACGCCGCGGTCTGGAGGAGGCACAAGCCCTCCTCACGCCCCTCCTACGCCCGGCCGGGCTCCAGCCCCGGCCGGGGCCACAGTGCCCCACCGCGAGGACACGTGGGTCCGAACGACACAACCAAAGGGCAGCACGTCCCCAGCGAGGGTCCTACTATGTCCCCAGGGTCCAACACGCACCCTGGGACATCTGTCTTCGGCACCCTGCGCCCGCAAACGCCCCTGTGGTCTGCGCCCGCGCCGCCGCCCCGCTGTTCCCCAGCGGGTCACCGTAGTCCTCCCGGCGTGGAGCACTCCAGCGGGCGGCCTGCTCCAGGCGGGCAGGTCCCTGCCGACGCCGGCCTCAGCGCCGCCGGGGCTTCGGCCTGTAAAATAAAGGAAAAGAGGGCCAGAAGCACAGCGAGGACACTCATCGCGCCCGTCGGTCTCCGTGACGACCGTGCTCCTGCCCCCTCCGACAGCCCCCAACTTGCCTGCTGAAGTCCGCCGCCGCAGGTTCCATGCCCGCCCGCTCGCTCAGCGGCACCGCTCGCAGGCGGCTCGCCCAGCCGCCCAGGGATCTCCTCTGCCCGCACTGCGGACGCCCTTCTCCGGACGCTGCACCCAGCGCCAGCGCCCTCCTATCGGAGGAACCGGCATTCACCCTTCGGTTCCTCCTTCTTTCTTGGGCGCTGACGGTCTGGGTCTGAGCACAGCAAAGCTCAAATCCAGCCCCGCCTGCGCCCAGGCAGAGCGACAGGAGCCAGCTGCGGGCTTGAAGCGCAGGGCGCTAGGACCCAGGGCACTCAGCAGCCCCGATCCTACCAGCCCTTGCGTGTTCGATCTCTCAGCCTCGCTAGCTGTCTGCACCGCGCATCCGCTGTTGGGAGGTTGCCTACTGAGCCGCTCGTCCTGTAAACAGTCACGCCATGTTCGCGAACCCCCACTTGCTTTACGGAACGGCAACACTCACCACTCCCGCCGTGTTCTGTCTGCCTCCGGTTCCAGCGCCCGCGCCGTCCTCCGCCTCACGCGGTGTCACTCCACGCGACCGCCTTCTCCATCAGCTGCTCGCACTGAGCGACTAGAACACGCAGCAACTCAAAGGCGGCTTGGCGGGCAAGGACTCCTCCGGCGCGACGCCGAGCCGCTGGTGGAAAGAGAGACAGACGCCGGTGGGCTTACCTGTCGATCGGCTCCGCTGCCGCCTGCCTCCTCTGGGCCACTCCCTCTGGCCCAATCGGTCCTTCTCCGACGAGACTGGCATTCCTTGGGCCGCCTCTATCCAATCATCGGCGGGCACGCAAGACACACCGCCAATCCGTGCCTGTCAGCGGGCGGGACCTCCGCCCGCGCCATCTTGCCTCCCTGCTCCGAGTGCGGAGACGTGCCTCCTCGCCGCGCTGTGGCTGCGGCGATTCCTTGAGCCGCAGCGGCTCCGACTCCGCAGCCTTCTGCTGCTGCCGTCGCCGCTGCTGCCGTCCAGCCCGCGCCCGCGGCGCTCCTGCCACGGACGCGATCCGTTGCGTCCCCTGCCTGTAGAAAACAGTACAACCGACCCGGAGGGCCGATTATTGCAGGGCAGGGCACTCACCTCCCGGATCCGCCATGCGAGGCCCCGCCTCGGTGTGGCCTTTGCATAGCGACGCCGCCTGGCTGTCCGCCCCGACAGCGCGATTTGAGCCCGCTGCGCCGGCGATGTCGAGTCCTCCTCCGCACTCCGGGAAAGCAATCCCGCTGTCCGTGGCGGTTTCTGAACGCTCCCGCTGGGTTGTGCGGGCCGCTCCAGCGGCGGAGTGTGTGGGTCCGTTGCTGCGCCGGGCCGTTCACAGAACTTTTTTGATTTAACAATACAGGTCCCCGCCTTTGAACCAGGCGGAGTATCCTGTCGGCTACGCCACTGTGAAACCTGGCCCGGCACAGACAGACGGACAACGCTTTTCTCACCCATCACACTGTTTATTTACACTAATATACAAAAGTCACGTGCACTCACAACCCCAGTGCCTTCTGCACTGAATCCCCCAAAGTCCAGGGCCCACAGTCTCTGTGCCTTTGTCCTGGCCGCCTCCTGTCCGCTCTCCAGCTCCGTCTACTTCCTCCCGACTTCCACCAATGACTGGAGGGAGGCGGCCCCTTAAATAATGCCCCGGATGAGCCCCAGGTGCTTCCGCCGTCCTGGCCACGCCCCAGCGTGGCGGAAGTGTCGGCTGCCTTCCTGGCAGCTCTCCGGCGCCACACAATATCTTCCCCGGCACTTCCTGGTGTGGCGGAAGTGTCGGGTTCCCGGGATAATCAGGCACCGGGGCGCCGCCTGGCGGTAGCCACGGTCCCTACAGGGCTGGGCTTCAAAGCCCTGTACCTGAGGGCCCGTGCCTAACCAGGACGGACGCCCACTCTGTCTGGAGGAGGCACTTCGCCCTCCTCCGGTCCTCCTCCAAGCGTCCGCCGGGCTCCTGCCCCGACCGCAACCGCACGGATAAACCGCATCGGGCGCCGCCTGGCGGTGGCCACGGGTCCCTACAGGGAAGGGCTTCCATGCCCCTCAACCCGTGGCCCCCAACAGAACCAGGACGGACGCCCCTCAGCGGTCTGGAGGAGGCACAAGCCCTCCTCACGTCCTCCTAGCGCCCCGGCCGGCTCCAGCCCGGCAGGGCCACAATATATATATATATATATATATAGTAACAAAGGCGCTATATAGGCGCCTGACACGCCACAGATAGACACGGAAGCACGTATAAAAAGTACAAAGACTTTATTTTTCTTCAGCTGTTTTACACGCCTTCTCCGTGCCACACAGCCCAAACACAGTCCCAAAGCACAAGCACAAATACACAACACTTCTCTTCCTTTACCACCAACCCTTCTCAAGCTTCGTCTCCTTCCTCCCAACTCTGGCTCATCAAGTGCTGGTGGCTGTGCCCTTTTATATACCACCTGGAAGCATTCCAGGTGATTAACCACCTGGTCCTAATTGCACTTCCAGGTGGGGCTGAAAACTCGCCCACCGGGCTGTTGGAAGTAGACAGCCCCTAGCGGCCACCCCTGGCCCCAACCAGCTGTGGAGGACTCCATCTCCCATGGAGCCCTGCAGGTGGTTGGGGAATCACCGTCGCCAAGGAGGCTGCCACCAAGCGTCCCGGGTAGGTATTGGACTGCCCATGGCGGCTTCCCGGAACATAAGCAGCAGAAGGTGTCCCTGTCGGGCATGGGACCCGCTGTCCTTCACAATATATATATATACATAAATAAAAAAAATATATATATATATATATATAAATATATATATATATATATATATATATATATATATATATATATATATACTGAGTATACTTATACATAAAATATATGTTGTCGCACCTTGCATTACTTAATAACCTTTATGGCACAATAACAATTCAATACATTTATGGTCACTACAGTATTTGGATTTAATAATCTTCATGTGGGAAAAGGCTGACTCACATAAACAAGGCGAAATGAATAATGCAGTCAAGAAGCTTTTGAATTCAGCTGAGTGAAAAATGACGGCTGTCCATTAACTGTGATTTTAGTTCCCTCTCCTTTCTCTTTCTCAGATCGCTTTTTTGGAAGGAAGTCAGTTTAGTAGTTTTTATGAACAGTTCTGAAGTGCCTTTCCACATTTTCCTTCTTTGGAATAGCAGTGATAGATTGACAGATCAGACAAACACACTCGATTATGACATTGTGAGAGAAAGTCCATACCCATTTTTTTTAAATCCCTTCTTTAGTCGATATAAATTGGAAGGCTAACTACATCACAGCCAGAGTTTTGCAGTAGCTCACGATTTGATTGTCGCGTGGGATGACCAGTGTGTTAGAAGAAAGGAGATCTCAGACTGGCCACCCTGTATTTCAATCAAGTGGCAAATGCCATAGGGAGGATCTATGATAGACTAATGTTAAAATTTTTTTTTTGATTGCAATGCGATGCGACCTGCACTACCTTTGCAATCTACCGGTCGATCGCGGATCGACGCATTGGGTACCCCTGGACTAGATACATGTACTTATATGACAGCATGAACTGCTTGTAGATAAGGTTAGTCTTTTATTGGTGTCAACATATTGCAGTAGTTTTATTAAAATTAAGTGCCGGTCGTTCTAAAACCGCTCATATGTTAGATACCCATGCATTGTGTCATCCCGGTGCCCGGGATTCCCAGGAAGGACATGCGGGATTCCTGAATTCCCGGAATGGATTCCCTACTGCCAAGGTAAGTAAACTTCTCGATGACGAGGTGACACTCTCTGCACAGACAGACACACTGCTGATGGCCGTGCCCAGGAGGTCATTAAAGGCCTGGCTCTTTGGTTTTTATCAGGACCCTCACAAGCCCAGACACACAGACTCCTCACTCAGTCTCTCGAGCACCCCGATCAGAGCCTCCATTACACAAATGTAATAATAATAATAATCCATTTTATTTATATAGTGCCTTTCCAAAGCTCAAAGTGCTTTACAAAATAAACAACAAGAAATAAATCATATGGGATACAAAACAACATCCACATAAAACACAAACGCTCCACCTGCATCCTTGACTCAATACCAACCAGGTTTTTCAAAGAAGTATCAGGCGTGCTAATTGACAATATTCTGGACATAGTAAATTGTCACTAGATACTGGGGTCTTTCCAGACTGTCTTAAGACTGCTGTAGTTAAACCCCTAATCTCGACCCCTCTGTCTTTGATAATTTTAGCCCCATCTCTAACCTGCCTTTCTTAAGTAAAATCCTAGAGAAGGCAGTCATTATGCAGTTAAATGACCACCTCAATAAACCTGCTATTCTTGATAAATTTAATTCGGGTTTTAGAACAAATCACAGCACAGAAACTGCACTCGTTAAAGTAGTAAATGACTTGCGGTGAATGCAGACAGAGGCCATTTATCTGTTCTCATCCTCTTAGATCTGAGTGCTGCATTTGACTCCATTGATCATAATATTCTTAGAAATCGCCTTAGTCAATGGGTGGGCCTCTCTGGCAGTGTCTTAAATTGGTTTGAATCCTACCGGGCAGGAGAAAATTCTTTGTTAGTTGTGGGAATTACAACTTGAAGACACATGATATCCATTATGGTGGTCCACAAGGCTCTATCCTGGGTCCGCTGCTCTTCTCAATCTACATGCTTCCGTTAGGTCAGATTATCTCAGGGCACAACGTGAGCTACCACAGCTATGCTGATGACACACAGCTGTACTTATCTATAGCACCTGATGACTCCGACTCTCTCGATTCACTAACACAATGTCTGACTGGTATTTCTGAATGGATCAATAGTAATTTTCTCAAACTAAATAAACAGAGAAACTGAAATTTTAGTAATTGGCAATAATGGATTCAATGAGGTTATCAGAAATAAACTGGATACATTAGGATTAAAAGTTAAGATGGAAGTAAAAATTTAGGTGTAACCGTTGACTGTAATCTGAATTTTAAATCACATAATCATCAGACCACTAGGACAGCATTTTTCACTTAAGAAACATAAGTAAAGTTAGACCTCTTATATCATTGAAAGATGCTGAGAAATTAGTTCACGCGTTTGTTTTCAGTCGACTAGATTACTGTAACGCACTCCTCTCAGGACTACCCAAAAAGACATAAATCACTTGTAACGAGTGCAGAATGCAGCTGCTAGAATCCTAACTGGGAAAAAAATCTGAACACATTTCTCCAGTTTTGATTTCACTACACTGGTTACCTGTGTCTTTCAGGATTGACTTTAAAATTCTGCTTATGGTTTATAAAGCCTTAAATAATCTCGCCCCATCTTATATATCAGAATGTCTGACACCTTATATTCCAAATCGTAACCTTAGATTCCAAAATCTAAACTTAAAAAAGTGGTGAGGCGGCCTTCTGCTGTTATGCACCTAAAATCTGGAATAGCCTGCCAATAGGAATTTGCCAGGCTGATAAAGTGGAGCACTTTAAAACACTGCTGAAAACACATTACTTTAACATGGCCTTCTCATAACTTCACTTTAACTTAATCCTGATACTCTGTATGTTCAATTCATCATAACTATTCACAGTGGCTCTAAAATCCATACTGACCCCAATTCTCTCTTCTGTTTCTTTTTCTGGTTTCTTTGTCGTGGCGGCCTGCCACCTCCACCTACTCAAAAGCATCCTGATGCACCAACATTGATGGACTCAAAGCCAGAAGTCTACGTGACCATCATCATCAGGTCCTTCCATGAAAACCCTAAATACAAAGAGGACTGTTTGATTTATGTTAGGTAGATTGCCCAGCGGGACTGGTCAGGCGGTCTCTTGGTCTGGAACCCCTACAGATTTTATTTTTTCTCCAGCCTTTGGAGTTTTTGTTTTTTCTGTCCACCCTGGCCATTAGACCTTACTCTTATTCTATGTTAATTAATGTTGACTTATGTTTATCTTTTATTGTGTCTTCTATTTCTCTATTCATTTTGTAAAGCACTTTGAGCTACATTTTTTGTATGAATATGTGCTATATAAATAAATGTTGATTGATTGATTGATTGATTGATTGATTGACCAAATAAACATCCAAATAAGAAACACAAAGATGAAAATGAATTAAAACCGAAGTGCCAGCCTGCTGTTCCTCACTCAGCTCATTCTTATCGACTTCATCGCTTCGAGACAATCGTCTCCTTTTCTTTGCTCAGGTGCAGCACAGGCAGTTGAATGAACTCACTCAGGGTCCCACCGTATTAGTGAGGGGGTCTGCGCTCATACAGACTCATGATGGCCTATCAAACTGGGACTCTGTAAGCACAACACATCAGGCGTATTATTAGTTCTTATTTGGCTGACGTCCTTTATCCACGGCGACTTTACAGACCCCTTTAAAAAGTAAAACACTAGGATTTGAAAACGTTTACCTCGGTCAGCTGTTGCTATTCGGTTTACATGAACAGATTGAAACGAGCGGATTTTGTCCCAGCACCACCACGTTGGCACGTTAAAGTAAGTCAGAGTATTAAAGATTATTGAGCTTTAAAGATTTCTTACGTTTAGACAGAAGAGGATTGGCTCACCCGATAAACAGGCCAATTCAACCAACAGGTACAAAGCTGGCCAGTCCAGGTATAGTAAGGGGCCACTTTATTTAAGGGGTCTGCTGACCTGTCACTGGTATAAAGCACGACTGGCTGCCAGGGTGGGGAGTCAGCCACTGTAGCTCAACTGGTTGACCGCTGATTTAACCACAAAGTACATGAGATGTACCAGTTCAAGTCCCATCACGAGAAGAGGGTTTAAAATAGAAAGTCGTCACTTTACTTGATGGGCTTGGTGATAAAAATAATTTATAGACTACACCACTAAAGGGCCAGCAGTGTGACATTGTGAAAAGAGAGTGACCAATCCAGCCACGCAGTTGAAACAGACTGACCACCCTGGTCAAAGGGGCAGACCAAGCTAAAGG
Organism: Polypterus senegalus; assembly: GCF_016835505.1. Classification (NCBI taxonomy): domain Eukaryota; kingdom Metazoa; phylum Chordata; class Cladistia; order Polypteriformes; family Polypteridae; genus Polypterus; species Polypterus senegalus. The sequence continues at coordinate 99,862 of NW_024386005.1, read as the reverse complement.
AGCCCATAGGATTCACCTCAAATAACATGCAAACTGTCTGTCAGCTGTCCTCCATTCTGTCGATGATATAAAAAGACTTCTTGTATCTTCCAGACAGAGGATTAGCTCACTGAGAGAGACGAGTCAAATCACTTCTCACAGAAACAAGTAGAGGTGTAGGGTTTGAATGATGTCCTCTCCAGCGTGATGAATGACCAGCCCATTTATTTAAGGGCTCCACAGACCTGTCACTAACATTAAATGAGTCTGGTCAGCTTACTCTACAGCCAGACTCGGTAGATCAACCGGGTGGACCACTCATGCTGAAGAGTGTGGGTTTGTGTCTGCCCCCAAATCATAGGAGCCCCTAACATAGAAAGCAGTCTCTTCATTTGCTGTGGCCACCAAAGAGTTAACAGTATAAATGATTTCTATACCATTCTTCAAAACGGGACCCCATGGTGGCACAGCAAAACAAGCAAACAACCATCTCATCCAACACCAAGTCAGGCCTGCAGTCAAGACCACCCCTCAAGCAAAGGGGACCAGAAGAATGACAACCAGCAAGACCCTCTCATTTATTAGAAGTGTCAACTGAGAGATGAGTTGTTGAAAGTGCTGAGGCTCCACAGTGAGAGGGCTCTGATAGGAGCTCTGCAGGGTAAAGACCCCAAACCCACCAACCGAGACAGAACAGCCAGTGGGTTCAAATCCTCCTCCTGCCATCATCAGAAGAAAATACAAGAAGAACAAAACAAGTGCCGTCTTATTAAAGAATATAACCAAAGAAAAAGAAATCAGGTCAGGGGACAACGGTGACACGACCGGCTTGGTGGTGCAGTGGCGAGAACTGCTGTCTCATAATCAAGAGATGGTGGCTTTGATTCTGGATCATTCCTGCATTTACCATCTTGAGTAGTGAGCTGCTCTTATTGTTACTATTATACAATAAAAATATACATTTAATTTGAGTCTGTAACAGCTGGTGTAAATATATGGTACTTGTAAAGGTTAGCGGTTTTTATTATTATTATTCAGTTTAATTCTCTCACGTTCACACTCCCACTGATCTGACCCTGTTAGTTTTTAAATTAAGACGTGTTATAGCAGAGGTGAACTCAAATGAGGACGAGGGTTAATATCAGAGAAAGAGAACAGAAGTCCTGCCTGCAAGAAACGTTCACTCACACATCAGAACAACGCAGAGCACCAGGCGTGAAGGTGAAAGATGGCACCGCCTGGGTAGAGCAAGAGGTCGGGCATCATCATGTCAGTGAATCTGCCACACACGTGTGTCCTACAATGAAGCATCACGGCCTATAGGGGTATCGTGCAAAGTTCTTTTTGTGATTATGTTTTGTGATGGTCTTTATATGATAAACATGTGTATGTTACTTACAGATGGAGCCACGCCAAATAGCCGCAGCCGCGGTGAATGGCGTGTGAATGGCGACGGCTGCCCTATACGCGCCGTGATTCCCCTCCATCTACTGACAGAAGGCGTGTCAAGATTTCACAGTAAACACCCCCATTCATGCCCTATTTATTCATTAACCTGGTTCCACCACTAGATAGCGCTTTGTTCTCAAGAACATGTTAACACACGGCAGCAATTTAGCTGCGCTGAGTTGCAATCACGTGATTTTAACAACCCACCCTCCCCCCGAACTGACGCTACCAAACTGCACTACAGAGATTAAGATGGCGGCTTAATGGACTATTTGCGGTCAGATGTAACTTTAGATAACTTAATGGTCTGTTTACCAAGTCTGGAGTTAACATTACAGCTTACTGTCAGTGTCACAAACTCACAATGTCACTCCTCTTTTAATCAAAAGACGCTAAAGCTTTGAAAATACTATTAATCTACCTATTACAAAAGCTGCACTACCCGATGAAGAGTGTTTGTGCTCTCTGAAACTACCTTTAGAATCTGAGTGTTGTCTGGATAAATTCAGCATTTGTTTATTCTTTAGGGTAAGAGTTACTCTGCAGGTTATTTCTGTGAATATAATGTGATGCAGTTCATGAAGGAGACAAGCGAAGATAGCTGTACAGGAGCTAGCGAGCTAAATGCCCATAACCGGGTTATATTGTACCCACTTTGGCCGTGAGTTTGAACGGTAGCTCGACCGGGCTTAGTAAAAGAGCTGCATAAAATACTGAAGTGTTTATCACTTAAGGAGTGGGGAGGTGTGTGTGGGGGGCTTCAGTACTCGTCAAGTTATAGTTTGGCTTCAGAGATGAACTAATGCTCATATACGAGTGTTATATCGCTTAACTTATTTGTATGAAAAGTGCATTAAGCAAATTCTCAGTTAATTTAATGCAGGCAATAATATAGACAGACCGGGGTTAACGCTAACAAAGTTCAATGGTTAACATTAGCACAGGCAGTTTACATTCCAGAACAGTATTTTACACACTCTGTGGTGTAGGTTTACTAATATCTTTTATTTTTATCACAACTAGATATTCTGTAAAGTTTATTCATCTTTGTCTTCACTAAATTCTCCTGTTGTCTTTAATCAGAGCTCCACTGTGGAGGATTGGGGGTCAGACGGATGACGGTTGGCCTTTTGGAGCTCCTGGAGGAGCCTGATCAAGCTGATTGAGGGAGCTGTAGGAGGATGACGTCACAGTGCAACAGCTTTAGAATAATGTTTGGTCAGGTCTATATTCTGAACATAGAATTGCAAAACGTCTGATACTTTGAGGGGAAACAAAGACTTAAACTGTTCCATCTTTAATAGTTTTTAAATTTGATATTTTAATATAAAAGAACCAGATAGAGACTGATAAGTGGCTGGTGTTATTCGGTATTTTAATGACCTTTAAGCAAAAATAAATAAAAGTATTCATGTTTTGTACAAATTACTGTTTTAACTTTGACTAGTTTTGGAAGAATAAATTTTATTTCTAAAGTCGTGTGTGTGTGTTTTAATTGTTGGGGGATTGTTTGGGTATTTAAAAAACATTTACTTGAACCAACTACTTACAGTAAATGGGCAAAAATGGGAGACGCCTTTGTTTTAAATAGTCAAAGAGTTGGGCTAATAATAATTATTATTATTAATATTATTACTGGTCATAGAAACAAATGAAAACAACTTGATCATATGTATCTGTGCTAGTTTGTGTTTGTGATTATGTGACCCATAATCATTTTTCTCAGTATAAATCTTTTTTGGGTTTTAAGAACTCCATCAAAAGAGCAAAGACAAACTTAGGAGTGGAAGGTGAGAAACCTCAGTGGAGAATCCTGACTATGACACGCTGCTAATTGCTCTGTGTGTGTTTTATTGGCGGGGTTCTTTAGACCTGTCTGCGCAAATGTGTTTGTGTTAAAGCCAACGGAGAAATGCAGGAGCGCGCACACACACACACACACACACGCACACACACGCACACACACACCTCTCATCCACAAATGCTTTAACTGTTGTCTTGTAAATCGTTGATTAAACCTATGAACACAGCTGTTCAGCAGTCCTAAACACAAGCGCATGGTCTATTTTTGTCCTTAATTAAAAGACATCAATACGTTAATAATTAACACAAAGATAACGTTGTTTATTTTGCTGAATAAGGTAATAAGCTATATTTAAAATAAAACAAATCAGGAAGTAAGTGTTTTATACATTAAAGTATAACCAAGTGCCCTAACAAACAGCACCAGCGTACAGTACAGACAAAGAGTGCATGTGCTGGTGGGGATTGGAAGGTGAATTAGAGACCTCATTTACAAGACAAAAGACGGTCTGAGGTGTGAATGCGTAGCTCGCTTTGCTCTTCGGTGTGTGTCTGTGTGTTTTTAGGTTACTAGGGTGCATTCTTAAATTCAGTCTGTCTGAATCTTTATAAACGCCAAGTTGGAAATCATGTTTTTATAAAAATATTTTTCTTAGTTTTCTTAGAACTTCATTAAAAGACAAACTTAGGAGGAGTGGAATGTGAGAAATCTCAACGGAGAATGTACTGACTTCTCCTTATTACTGACTGTTAGATGGTGCTAAAATGGTTTTTCATCCTGCCGGCGTGCAAATGTTTTTGTGTTAAAGTCAGCTCAGACAAACCTGACGAATGCCGGACCGCGCACACACACACACACACACACACACACACCGGTGGCACTTTAGCCGTTAGTGCTTCAACGTTAAGCGAAGCCCGTAAACTTGATCCTGAACAGCCACGGACTGACTTGAACAATAATAGTTGATTGTTTTATATTTATGTTTTGTATATATTTTTAAATGTTCAAATGAACGTTTCAGAGTATATAATTTCTTGTGTCATCTGTTTACTGTGTTGGCTGATTTTGTGATTAAGACCCATGGGTTGTTACATTGAAATGTTTTTTATTATTAGTAGTGCCAGGCTTTAACCGTGCACAAATCACAATATAAGCCCTCTCTCTGCACACGCTCTCTCTCTCACTCTTTCTTGCACACACACATACACACACACACACACACAAATATATGAAATTGCGTAAAACCAAATGAAACTATGGCAAAAATATATAAGCAGTGAAAAATACAGTAGTATCCTGTAGGTGATTCCTGTCCTGAGATAACAGGCGCTAACCCTCTGGAACTGTTTAGTTCTGTTAGTATTGTTTTCAAGTGTAAATGTTTATGGGGATTTAATCTGTCTCTGCCGCATCTATTCACAGTTGTGAGAAGTGATTAATGGCCCATCAGATCTTTGTTGGGGAACGTTATGCTGGTTAAATGACTAAAGAAATAATGATCCGTATGGACAGATATTTGTTCCAGATATTAAGCATCATTAATTGATTTGTTATGCCATTTTTGACTATCAGCGAAAAAACATCAGCGAAAACATCAAAATATAACAAAACCAAACCCAAGCAGAAGTTACATTTAAGCTTTACTTTGCAGCAAAATATTATCTACCAGTGTATTGAACAGAAATAGATCAAATACACCATAATGTTAAATACTGTACATAGCTTGTACACTTGTATTCCGTACCTACAACGTCCGGTATAGATAAATTGCAGATGTTACCAGGTCTTTAAGGATTGTTAACCCAGATAGCACACACACGTCGTGGAGATGTCTATGCGACGTCATCTTTTTCATCTGGCAGATGTCTGGCAGAGGGCGTTTGTTCAAAACAACGTGATGTTTACCAGATGATACACTCTTTAGCAGGCGTCTCCGACGTACCTGTGCTATCTGGCAAGGATGTCGTGAAAATATTTTACTAACTAGTTTTATTAATTAATTAATTAATTAAAATAGCATGAGCATCATGGGTTGTGTATTGAGTGATTTAAATCTGTTTAATTAATCATTTTTCCCTTTTACCACATCATCTATTTATGAAACTATGTTGACAATACAAGAACTGCCTGTACAGTATATTAAAGATACGGTATAGGGCTTCCTGGACACTGCAGTTAACTGAAGCAGTCAATGCTCCATCTGGCGGGATTATACAGCATTGCAACCATCTTTTTAGAAAGCGCATGGGGGCGTTTATGGGGCAGGGCATCGTTAACTGTGTCATCGCTGGGATCACATTCCGTGCATGGTCCTGTCATGGACCTGTCATGCTCCAGGCGGCTGTTTGACGTGGCTCCCACTGTAGAGGCAGGAGAAAAAGTGCAATCCAGTAGCATGAATGGTGTTGAAACAATCAACTCTAAAACTACCTTAAATGAATCAGACAAAATGAAGAAGTCCATACAAAATTGATGTCAATGCATCAAAACTAACTGACACACACAGGACTGTACTAGAAAAAATGGAGAAAATGCCAAGTGTTTGGATTGAAGGCTTGATCGGAGAGGTCTGCAGTCTTTAAGAGGGAGCTCATCCTTTGTAAAATGGATTATCATAACTTCATTACAATTAATTTAATTGCAAAACTTTTTTTAATTTGGCTCAAGAATGGCCCCTATTTTCATTCAAATAGCACCAGAATATCTGAAAATTGACAGAATTTGTTAATAATCACATTAGACCCCAACACGTCATTGACCTTCATAAAAAATGTTTAATTGAGCCTTTATCTGGGCTTTGTCACCTCCAGTTTCACACTCAAAGGAATGGCCTTCCAGTTTTTCTTGGACTTTGCCAGCTGTTTTTGAATGTTTTGGACCTGTGATGGTCAGGATCACAGGAGATGACATGTGAGTAACACAACTGACATGGCGAGTGAACCACAGCACGTGAAGACACAAGATACTCACGTGTCCGCTAGAGGGGGTATTACCTACAAACTCTAGCTAGGATCTTATTCTTTCTAAAAATGCTCAGTAATAACATGAAGCCTCATTGAGCCAAAAAAATGGAAAAAGGAGTTGTCAGCAAAGATAATCCCAGGCGAACAAAGTCTCAATGTGTACCAAATTCAATGAGTAGTCAAAAACAGAACAAAAAGGCAGTAAATCACAGAAGAAGAATCACAGAATCAAAAGAGACCCTCACCAACTACCCACCAATTCAAATGAACCACAAAGGACTGTGAGTTGACCCGCTTTTGTGGTGATGAGCCCCACCTCTTGGGTAACCACCCAAAACTCATGGGACATATGACAAGATACACAGATACATAGGAGCTGTGCGCCTGACTTGCACACACACATTCACTCAGAGAACATGCTGCACACACACAGCCCAGAACAGGTGCCTGACGCCAATCCTCGTAAGTTCAAGAATAACAAAATGTTTTCTACTTTTCTCCTGTTACTCTGAACCCTGCAGGAAGAGAACCCGTTAAAAGTTTGAACAATGAAGCATTTTCTATACAAAATCCATGTGCTGTATTCTGACCAGCTGTCATTTACTGAGGAACATTTCAAAATAGAGTCAGGTTGAGAATATGAAAAGACCTGGGGCCTCATGTATAACGCCATGCGTAGAACTCGCACTATAACATGGCGTAAGCACAAAAGCGAAATGTGTTTACGCACAGAAAAATCCAGATGCAGGAATCTGTGCGTACTCCAACTTCCACGCTCTTCCGCTACATAAATCCCGATCAGCGTGAAAACTAACGCTGCGGCACGCACTTTATGTAACGCCCCAACTCCTCCCAGAATTACGCCTATTTGAATATGCAAATCAATATAAATTGCCCTTAAGCGCAGCCTTCTGTGAAAAGACAATGGGAAAAGCACGGGGGAAAATATAAGAATTTCAGCAAATACCAAGTGGAGGCAAAGGAAAAACATACTATTTGTTCAAATAAACCGTGGGATAATCAACAAAAGGAAGTTGATCGAGTGACATAGCGTGTTGGAGAAACTTGAAAGCTCACACTCACAAATCGCACAGTGCTGGAAATAAAAAGAAGTCACATATCAAAGTCGCCGTGAAAATAAGAGTTGTAGCCCACTGTCTGAGTGTCATATGAAAGCTTATTAGGTACAGAGAAAAAGGCACACAGTGGGGAAAAGCACGAAATGTCAACTTCAATCTCGGCATTTCCACTTTAATCACGTAGTTTATTTTGTCATTTAGTAGAACATCATAAACTTCATCTTAAAATCGTTTAATTAACCAGTTTCTCAAATCACATTGTAATTAAAGTAGCACGTTAAATGCTTTGTTTTGTATTTGATCTTCTATGTGCTATGTGTGTGTGAATCACTATTTGCTTCTTAAACTGACTCTCTTCCTCCAACTGGACACAGAGTCCATTACATTCGTGATATTACAGCTCTCTGAATAACTAAAATACTGAGATGTATACGTGATGTCATTTTCATGATGATAGGAGTTAAAGCACGTTATTAAACATGTGTTTCACTTCGATGAAATAATTTATTGCAGCAGTACTCAGGGGCGACTCTAGGCTTGTGGTGGCACTGGGCAGAGGAAGAATCGGTGGCTCCTTCCGCCCGCCGTCAGTAAGGTAGCTTATGCACAGTGGATGGCCTCGTCCGTTGTAGACACTGCATAGCCGCCTCGTGCTCATGACACAAGCATTTAACTTTTGCGAAATTTGTCGCTGTGTTTTAGCTGTGTTGTTATTTTCTCTTTCTGTTTTATATTCAATATATGTTGGCGTAGCCGTCACTGCAGTCAGTGCTTTTCTTTCCCAAGTAACCGATGCCACACAATCAGCTCTGTAATACACGTTAAGCCATCTGTAAGCTTAGCGCCGATTCTTCAAAACGCTTAAAGAACATTGAAATATCTTGTAGTACATGTTTAATTATTCTATCCTAACGACACTCCCAGTGAAGAATATAAATTATTTAAATGAAGTTAAAGTTTTATCTGTATAATTTAATAAACATATTTTGCTGAATTTCACCTTATAAATGATATCGTTTCTGTTTCTGAACAGCGAGGTCCGTACAGGAAAGGCTTTAAAACATTTTGCAGTGGCTGAGACAGCGTGTCCTTGAAGCTGTATACCGATAATTCCTTTCTGATCAGTTGCTGATGTGATTCACACTCAGATACAGTGATATAAATACTCCGAGTGGTGCAGTGAGAGTAATATGGAAAAAGATGATCCGCTGTGGCAACTCCTAACAAGAGGAGCTGAAAGAAGAAGAAGTGAGAGTAACAACGCTAAAGCAGTTATGGTATTTGGAATACTATGGCTGTTCCTGGACCATTATATTGTTAAGAGTTAATTACAATCAGATGCATTACACTAATAAACAATATGCGGTTAGTTTCGTGTATTTATAAATGTCTGCAAAACCGAAAGAGAACTTATGCATACTAGGTATGAGGTAACGTGGAAAAGTGCCTGTCTTACGCCAAGTGTAGGTTTTATACATCGCGATTTGAACATGGAAAAGTTCTTACTAGCGCTTTCTGTGCGACGCACCGCTTATACATGAGGCCCCTTATGAAGAACGGAACTGGGATCATCCTTCTGGGAAGGGCCAGTATTATAAGGAAACTACGTGGTAAGCAAGGATCTGCAAGTCCCTTTGGATTGAAGTGTCTGGTAAATGAAATAAGGACCACAGTTACCAGTCTGAAATGCCACTTTGTAACGCCAGCACAGCCTCTTCAGCCTGTAATGGACTCATTTTAGATGCCCTAACATGTGTTGTATTTCAGCAAGGGTTCCCCAGTCCTGTGTTCAGATTCCTTTTTGTGTCTTTATTGTTCATGTTTGACTCTTTTCTTTATGTTAATATTGTTAATTATGCTAGAAATGTGATATTAGTTACTGTATAAATTTTACTAGTTTTGGGTATTGTTCAGTTTCTTTGTGTGTAAGCTGCGCCTGTTATGTTCCTGTGTTTTGTGGGCGGTTCCCCGAGAGGCGGGCACCTGCACATCACCCAATAAGAACCAAGCTTGCCACAGCTGCTGGCAGTTCATTTGAATGTGAGTGTTGAGTTTCTTTGCGTTTTGCTGCTCTTTTCATTCTTTGGATATTTGGAACTTTGGAACTTTTTGTTCTGTGCTTTGAGTTTACCGTTTAACTTTTTATTGGGAAATTGTTTGCTTTGTATTGCCTTCCTGTTTAGGCAACTCCTGTGTGCCTCTTGTGCTTCACGGAGCTTCTTGTTGTTCTACAGAACTTATAAATAATACATATTTTCATTTATTAAGATTTTATGTTGTCCTTTGTGTTATTTTCAAGTTTTTGACAGTTTCCTTCTCTAGTGAGCATTTTTGTAACTGTTTAGGAATTGCTTTGGGACTCTCACACATATAAAGATGTAAAGTGCCACAGAAATGGCACAAGTATTTTTGATTAATGAGTATAGTTCCTGATATAACAAAATGAAAAACATATATAAACTGGACAAAATACGTAGGAATTACCCGACATAATAATCGTGAATTGGAAAATGAATACAAAGAGCATCTACTCTAGGTGAAATCAGCAGTTATTTCTCCTCCACAAACTCAGATTACTTAAAGTGGACGAGAACCTCAAGTTATTTTTCTATTGCAGCTTCATCTGTGATGACTTTCAGCTTCATCGGCTGCTTTAGTGGTCTGACAAAACAAAATGTGAAACGCCTCAAGCAGACGACCAAACACGCAACTCAAGTGATTGGGACAACGTAGGGAATTTGTGTGTCACAAGGCCATGTTGAGAAAACTGGAAATCATGTCAGATGATGACAGAGAGAAACTCCACACAGAGCTGAACTTCAGCAAATCAGGATGGAGAGGCGCTAAGGAGCCACACAAACCGCCCAGAAATCTGTATCTTCCTAACGCCATAATGCCTTTTAATAAGGAATATGTGTAATAATAAAACATTTCTAGAAGTCTGTGGCAGTTTATAATGTGGAGTGTTGGGGTGTCAGCCCCCCTCCAAACGTTATAAATACTCTCCTTCAATTAATTATTAGGTAATGCAAAATAATCATGAAATAAATGTGTTTACTTACACAACATGTCTGGTGTCAGCACACGCCAACATCCATTAGAAATTGATTGGCTCTGACTTGTATTTGTTTAATTTCTGTGTGAATAAAAGACAAATTCTCTGTGAATTCCTCTACTTTGGGAGTGAAAGTCTGCGGCCAACTGAGAGTCTATGTAAGCACTTGATCTTTGACAAGCAGGTCACCTGAGGCTCCCTTTTAATTGTTTGATTTCAGATTTTTCAGGGGACGCAGCTCTGTGTGCATCGAGAACTTGCACATTTATTTCTAGTGAATTAGGATTGTTTGAGGTCTGCTCATCTAATGTGGTTGGATAATCGTCGACACACTACTTCATGTACATCTCAATGGTTCACATTCACACCTCCATTAATGTAACTATAGATGAGCAAGCACGAGTTTAGGAAGATGGCAACTTAAGTGGAACTTCAGAAATCATAAAAATTGGTTATTTCTTTAATGAAACACCACTTCTAAAATTGTTCATGTGAAGAAAAGAGAAGACGAGCTTACAGATGGACTTTATCTCGCTCTTGTTAAGACGTACGGAGTTGGCTAACTGAGTGTGGTGTAAGTAATGCCTTTTTATTGCTTTCCCTATTTGCTGTTTCAAAATGTTGGTAATGAAGTGCTGCGGATAACAACAGGGGTACTGGTAGAGCTAAAACCGCTTTCTAAAAAATTGAAGTGGCATGAAAGTAGCCACAGTCATCTACATCACGGTGTGCCGTGACAGATACCCAGGTGTGTCATGCCGTGGAAATAATAGTGTAGCTCACCTGAGAGGGACAAAATCCATAGGTGGTCGAGACTTGTCTGAAGAGGATAGGACTACCTAGAGAAGTTGGCATAAAAGCAGCTCCACGATCACCATGTTAGAGCACTCTGGATATGTCTCCTGGCTACTAGAGTCCATCTGTCCTGGTGTGGTTGCCAGCAAGCCTCACTTTGCTGGTGGATGATGGGCATACGAGTTGCCTCTGAGGGAAAGAGGGCTGGGAAAAGGGATGAAGCAGCTTGAGATGGCACCAAAGAGCTCCCTAAGTGCTATGTCTGGAACGCTGATCTCAGAGCTGCTTTTCTTACAGGCTTCGGGGTCGCTTCACCTTTCATGATGTTGAGCAAGTGTATGAGATATTCTGTATATGTGTTTGTGGTTAGTACAGTGGTGTGCCTTGGGATGATTTTGGTTACAAAAAGTGTGCCAATACAGAAAAAAGGCTTGGAAACAATGATCTAGACCGTAGCATGACGCTAAATCTGTTTGGGGCTTAGTGAAATAAATCAATTTAGGTCGAAAGTAACTGAGAAATATTTCAGGGTCGAAGGAAAAAAGGGCAAAATATATGTTCAAGGAAATACAGTCATCCTGATATAAAAATAGAATAAGGTTTAGGTTAGGCTTCTCCTGTGGATGAAGTACAAGACAAGTACAAGACTCCTTTCCACATCTATAGGGAAAATTATGGGAAGATTAAAATGACTGTGGATGTCACAGACTGACGTTTGGGAGCACAGAAAAATGGGAAAGCTGGCATCAGATTGGGCAGCACAGTATAATACATTCTAGCCTGGATTTGTTCTGTGAGTCTGGTACTGGCCAGGCCAAGATGGGCATTGTCACCTATGATGAGGACCATGAGAGCACGGGAATGACTAGATAGATAGATAGATAGATAGATAGATAGATAGATAGATAGATAGATAGATAGATAGATAGATGTGAAAGGCGCTATATGATAGATAGATAGATAGATAGATAGATAGATAGATAGATAGATAGATAGATAGATAGATAGATAGATAGATAGATAGATAGATAGATGAAAGGCACTATATAATAGATATGTGTTGCTTCAGTTTGTCCCCCATAAAACGGTGCCACAACCAATTTTTTTATCATTAATTTTAATTGAAAGCAAATAAAAATCCATACAATCAAATCAAACTTAACAGAACCAAAGTTTAACCTCCACCCTAAAGAAAGACAGGTGAACCGCCAACAAAGCAAATCTTTAAAGCAGCAGGGAAGGACGAGTATCCTTTTCCGATATAGAAGCTTACTCTAAAATGTTATTGATTAGATCCTGCCATATTTTTAAACAGTTTTGAATAGGGCTGAGCTTGATTTGGCCTAAAATCAAAATCTCGATTAATTGAACATTTTAACTCGACACGATTAATGAACGATTATTTTATTTATCTATTTTTATTTTTTGCCCTCATAGTTCACTGACAAGTTTTGTACAGTAAATATGCTCACATATTACAAGTGAGAGATTTTTGAATGAATGGTGCATTACTTGATTTTAAAATAATTGAAGGAAACACATTATCCACTATTTGTGATTATTTATTGAACATCAATGTTGAACAACTGAAATTAAAACACACATTGCCTAAAATGAACAGTCACTTTGTTCTTATAAAAAGTAAAATAAATAACTTGCACTTTTGGAAACAAAATAAATTATTTTCAATGTTTTTCTTATTAAAAGTAGAAAATAAGCAGTATCTCTTCTAAATAAAATAACTCTTATATATCCTGTAAATAATATTTTAAACAGTGCATTTCTTGCATCTTCTGTAAACAAATATTTTAATGTGCAATGTATCAATGTAAACAACAGATTGTTGTAATGAAAATCGAACTCTCTAAACACTGTTGCATGAGGTGATCTTAGCGATCTTGTCATGTCACTATATGAACATGAATTTACTCTAAGTTCTTACTAAGAAACACGAACATGTTAACCTTTTCAGGTTTCAGGCAGGACCAATGCATGTAACAATGTTTCCCCTCAACTGAAAACCCGCTCTGATGGGGAGCTAGTAGCTGGTATGCAGAGATACTTTTTTGCCACCTTACTTAGAGTGGGAAAGTGTACATGATGCTTCCTCCACCAGTCCAGTGGATTTGCCTCACTATCCAGCATGGGGGACACCAAATAGCTGCTCATCTCTGCACCGTTGTCTGTCGTAATGGCTGAAAGTTTTTCTTCCGAGGTCCCATTCAGAAAGCATATCTTTCAGACCTTGCACAATCATATCTGCCGTGTGATCAGCTGGAAAATATGCCGTCTCAAGGCATCTCTGGCGCAGCTTCCAATTGTAGTCAATGTAGTGCATAGTAAGGCTCAAGAATGGGTCCATCGTCCTACTTACCAGAGATCAGATGTGGCTGCAAAGTGTTGAACATTTTTCATTTCAGCAGCTACATTTTACAACATGTCTGGCAGCGCAGTTTTAGAAAAATGTGATCGCGATGGCACAGTGTATCTTCTGTCGAGAGTTTTAACGAGGTGTTTAAACCCGCTTCGCTCCACTGTAGCCAAGGGAGTCATATCCTTTGCGATGTAATAACAAATAGCGTCAGTTATTTCTTTCCATCTTCTTGAACTCTTCTCATACTGTGTGGCATTTGTGAACGCTTGTGTTATCGACATCTGCTTTGGGAGGCACTTGTTGCTGGGCGCTTGTCAGTCTCTTTTGTTTTTTGAGCCATGCACTGATCATATTCAGTAACGTGATTGTGCTTCAAGTGTTGAAACAAATTGGTGGTGTTACCTTTGGGTGTCGAAACTGTTTTTCTACATTGTCTACATCAGACTTCATTTTGTTTGATGTCATCCTTACTGAAGCCAAAATGTGTCCAAATGACGGAGACTGCGTTTTCTTTGGTACAACCTGCTCTTGTTGCTCAGTTGTGTCAGTGTTTAAGCTCTCCATGCTCGACATGTCGGCGAATAACGTGTAACGTAACGGAGCGGGTCACGTGACTCCACACGCGTAGTGTTTTTAAAGGAAAGTAATCAAATAATCGACCTGGAAAAATTTGATCGATTATAGGTTCTGAATGTCGATTTCGATTACTTTTTGATTAATCGCCCAGCCCTAGTTTTGAACAGATCCCAGCCGTTATTACCAGAAGTGTAGAGTTGTTTTGGTGTATCAAGTAACCATTTCAGGTAAAACACATATCAAACTGTCAGAAGTAGTGAGCAGATAATCCAGTCTCCAAATTTCGTGAACACCTTAAATATCCTGTGTCAAGTTTTAACCTGTCATGTCTCTGTCTGTTTTATTTCATTTTTTCCGTTATTGGATACAATTGAAAAGGCAATTTTCATATTTTACTGTGTAAACAGGACTTAATAAAACCCTTAAACTTTCACTGAAGTCTCTATGTAAAAATCCCCAGAATACATAACAGTGCATGAATGGCACCTCTGGTGTCCCATAAGAGAATTAAAATCAAGTTCAAGTTCAGGTACAAGTTATTGTCATTCCGATTGAAACTAAATTGTGTGTCTTCAGGATCATTAGAACATTAGAACAATCTAGACGAGAACAGGCCATTCAGCCCAACAAAGCTTGCCAGTCCTATCCACTTGTTTCCTCTAAGAAAACATCAAGTCGAGTTCTGAAAGTCCCTAACGTCTTACTGTCTACCACACTACTTGGTCTCTTATTCCAAGTGTCTGTCATTCTTTGTGTAAAGTAAAACTTCCTGATGTTTGTGCGAAATTTACCCTTAACAAGTTTCCAACTGTGTCCCCCTGCGTGTTCTTGATGAACTCATTTTAAAATACAAGTCTCGATCCACTGTACTAATTCCCTTCATAATTTTAAACACTTCAGTCATGTCAACTCTTAATCTTCTTTTGCTTAAACTGTAAAGGCTCAGCTCTTTTAATCTTTCCTCATAACTCATCCCCTGTAGCTCTGAATCAGCCTAGTCGCTCATCTCTGGACCTTCTCTAGTGCTGCTATGTCCTTTTGTAGCCTGGAGACCAAAACTGCACAAAGTACTCTAGATGAGGACTCACCAGTGTGTTATAAAGGTTGAGTAGAACCTCCTGTGACTTGTACTCCACACATCAAGGCGCTATATAACCTAACATTCTGTTAGCCTTCTTAATGGCTTCTGAACACTGTTGGGAAGTTGATAGCTTGGAGTCCACTATGACTCCTAAATCCTTCTCATCACGGTGTACTTCGATTTTCTGACCGCCCATTGTGTATTCAAACCTAATATTTTTACTTCCAATGTGTAATTCTTTACATTTACTGACATTAAATTTCATCTGCCACAAATCTGCCCAAGCCTGTCTGCTATCCAAGTCCTTCTGTAATGATATAACGGATTACAAATGATCTGCTAACCCACCTATCTTGGTATCATCTGCAAACTTCACCAGCTTGTTACTTATATTCCAATCTAAATTATTTATATTTATTAAAACTAGCAAAATAGCGGAGAAGTAGTGTGTTAAAGAAGTAATGAAAAAGAAAAGGAAACATTTTAATAATAAAGTAACATGATTGACAATGTAATTGTGTTGTCATTGTCATGAGTGTTGCTGGCATATATATATATATACATAAATACATATATACACATATATATATATATACATATATATATATACACACATATATATACACATATATATATATATATATATATATATATATATATATATATATATATATATATATATATTAGGGGTGGACTAGATTAAAAAATTAATCTAATTAATTAGAGGCTGTGTAATAATTAATCTTGATTAATCGTATGTAATCACACATGAAAATTTGCCCCAAATCGCAAATTTTTTTTTTATTTAAAAGTGTTTTAGTGGGCGACAGAATCAAATAATAGACATGGACATGAATATTGTAAACTCAAGCTCTTTTAATTTCTGAAAAAAAAAAAGCTTTTAAACTGCATTTGAATTTAAAACAGAACCAAAAATATCATCCCTTGCTAAAATTGGGCAGACTTAAAAATAAAGTGGTAGTTTAAGTACTTTAAGTAGATGTTCAGAATGGTATTGTCTTTAAATAATAATAACAAAAATTCAACATAAAGTGCAGTTTTTCTTCTTAAAAAATAAGGCAGAAACATAAAAGGTAATTTGACCAGCTTCACCTTTAAACTCTAGTAACATTAGCCAAAATTATTTTGTAAATTTGGCTAAAACAGTGTGATCATTGAACATTTTGTAATTAGATGTAATTAGAATTACTAACGGTCACGAAGTCCAATTATCCCAGTAAGAGCCACAAAGTCCGCTTTCTGTAATGCATGTAATTTTGCTTGCTTTTCAGTTTGCACAAAACCACACTTTTATCAAGGCTTCTGTCAGGTAGTCTTTGAAATGAAATTTGCCTCCGATCAGTCCTAGCAACGCACTTTCTTCCACTCTCACATTTTTGTAGTTCTGATGTGTGCATCAATGTAATCATGTACCAGTAATCATGCATTAGGGTTAGCCCTAACCCTAACCCTAAGCCTAAGCACTTTGAGCTACTGTTTGTATGAAAATGTGCTATATAAATAAATGTTGTTGTTGTTGCATTGACAAAAGTTCCCTTTGCTTGAAATGCAAAATGTGATTAAATGCGTTAATTTTTTAACGCTGCTATGGAGTACATGCATCAAGCTTCTCAGCTGTGCTTGTGCTAAGAAAAGGAAACATTTTAAAAATAATGTAACATGATTGTCAAAGTAATAGTTTTGTGACCGTTATGAGTGTTGCTGTCATCAAGGATTTGATTATCATTATTTCTTGTAATCAGGTTCTTATTTGGAGTATGTGTTGTGTTCAAGTTATATTCCGTGTGTGTCAACCGTTGTAAAGATAACAGGTTTCATTCATCGAAGTGTTCACCACCCAAATCAGTACTCGTGAATGTAAGATGTTCAACAGGCATTCCCGGGATTAAGTTGTGGAAATTGCCTGCGAACATTTAGCGGTAGCGTGTGTATGAACTTAATTTAATCTTTTCCAGTCCTGCAAAGTCAGTTGACGTGAGCCGCTCGGAGTACATGCATCGAAGCTTCTCAGCTGTGCTCGTGCTATCTCGTCGCGATCTCGCGATGTCAACGGGTTTATTTCATGTTAGCTAAGACCCGACACTTAAAAGTTTCTTGCTACAGCAATTTTAACTCCGTTACAAAGTGATCCAAAGTCTCGTTTATACCTCGTGTCTTTTCATTAAACTTGTATCTCGTGAATACCACATTCCTCGTAGGCATGACAAACAGCAGAGGGAGTGTGTCTATAAATTTAATTTAAACTTACGGTTCACACCGTGCTTTGTTTCCGCAGTAGTTGCACTTATGAATATGCTTGTATGCGTCACTCGCTTCATAATCTTTTGCTGCCTTCTCAATTGTGAAATGGCGTTTTCTGTTCAGCGCTCTTTGGAGCTCTTCCTTGTTTTCTACGTACTGCGTTCACAGTCATTTCACGTGATTACGTGGGAGGCGTAATGATGTCACACACAACTTCGCCCCCCACGGCCATCGAGCTGAAGTCCATTACAGTATATGGAGAAAAATAGGTTCCAGTTATGACCATTGCGTAGAATTTCGAAATGAAACCTGCCCATCTTTTGTAAGTAAGCTGTAAGGAATGAGCCTGCCAAATGTCAGCCTTCAACCTACACGGGAAGTTGGAGAATTAGTGATGAGTCAGTCAGTCAGTGAGTCAGTCAGACAGTCAGTGAGGGCTTTGCCTTTTATCAGTATAGATTGCAGCAGTCCTAGCACTGACCCCTGCTGGTCACCACTCTTAACATCGGCCAGTTCTGATGAGGTTCCTCACACCATCACCCTCTGCTTCCTGTGTCTGAGCCAATTCTGCACCCATCTACAAACATCACCCTGAACTGCCACTTCTTTTAATTTGATGCCCAACCTCTCATGTGGCACCTCATCAAATGCTTTCTGAAAGTCCAGATAAATAACATCATAAGCTCCACTTTGATCGTATCCTTTGTTGCCTCCTCATAGAATTCCAACATGTTAATAAAACACAACCTCCCTCTTCTGACCCCATGCTGACTGTTCAGAATAACTCCTGTCCTTGCCATGTGTTGCTCCATCTTGTCCTTAATAATTCCTTTCATTAATTTTCCTGTGATGTTTCATGTTGCTTACTGACCTATAGTTGCTTGGATCTGCCCTGTCACTCTTTTTATATAATGGCATGATATTTGCTATTTTCCAGTCGTTCAGAATCTCTCAGTGCACAGTGACTTCTTAAAACATGTGTCAAGGGTTTATATCTGTACTCACTAGCCTCCTTAAGAACCCGAGGATAAATATTATCTGGGCCTGGTGATTTGTGTGATCTCATCTTATTTAATCTGAGCAGCACTTCTCCCTCTACAATTTCCAAATCCCTCAGACCCTCCTTAGTAGTCCCTGTTACTGCTCTGAGGTTATCCACTTGCTCACTTGTGAAGACCTCAGAAAATGTAACTTTAGGGCATCTGCTATTTCACTGTCTGTATCTTTTAATTCCCTTAACTATTGCTGATGCACTTCACCTCCTCCTTGACTGTTCTTTTACTACTAAAATACTGTGTCACGCATGAGTGCATGGGGAGCAGTTTAAGGACTCGCATCGCGACAACCCATGCCGAGGGACAGAGGCGGCGACTAACCTTTCTTTCTTATCTCATCAGCCAGAACAAGAACGCTGCCATAAGAGAGCCCGGGGTAAACAAAAGAAGCCATACATCCGGGTTCCTGTCGTCCCTCCAATCCCAAGATGATGACGTCAGTAGCCCAGCATGCATTTGAGTTCTCCCAGCATCCCTGATTCAATTTCCTATCCCTCTGTATAAATGTTCCCCTATTTTTCTGTAATTTTGTCTGGTGTGACCATTTACTTTGTATTGTGGAGACGGTACTCTATTTAAGTTCAAGTAAACCAGGGTGGAAACCCCAAAAGTTCACTTTGTGTAACTTTATTTCTTTACAACTGAAAGAGTCTCTTAGGGTCTTCTTTCGCCTTATCTGCTATATTCCTCTCCAACTGTCTTTTAGCCTCCCTGATATCCTTCTTAATGGTTGCCCTCATGTTCTCATACATGCTACGATTCTCTTTGCAGTCATTAGTCTTATATGCCTTATTTGTCTGTTTTTTCCTTTGCAACTTCTTTTTTAAATCTTTATTAATCCACTGTGGAGTTTTTTTTTAGTTTCCTATTAATTCCACAGTTAGGTCTGTATCTGTCCTGCATTCCATTTCTAAACCTGCTCCACTGCTCCTCGACTGTCTCCACATTTAAAAGCTTATCCCAGTCTATCCTACTTAGACTTTGTCACATCTGCTCAAAATTAGCCCTACCGAGTTCAACTTCACAATTTTAGTCTTTGCATCTGTACTCTTACAAAATACTGAGAATTGTATGACATTCTGGTCACGTGACCCTAGTGGTCCAATCACCTCTACACCCTCAACTCTATCCTGATTATTACAGAATACTAAATCCAGACAGGCTTCACCCCGTGTTGGCTCTTTAACATGCT
This sequence comes from Polypterus senegalus, assembly GCF_016835505.1. Taxonomy (NCBI): domain Eukaryota; kingdom Metazoa; phylum Chordata; class Cladistia; order Polypteriformes; family Polypteridae; genus Polypterus; species Polypterus senegalus. Next base: position 80,198 of record NW_024386005.1, on the reverse strand, counting down.
GTGTTAACAAACAGTCGCTGATTACTTCTAAAAACTCCTGCTCTTGTGCTCCTCCATCAGGTTATCCTAGTTAATATTTGGATAATTAAAGTCCCCATGACTATAAGATCTCCCTGTAAACTTTCCTTTTTGATATTACTAAAGATGTGTGTTGAAGTTACTGTCTGAATATTTTTTGTTTTTCTGTCCCCTGGCCATTGAACCTTACTCTTATTCGATGTTAATTAATGTTGATTTATTTTGTTTTCTTATTGTGTCTTTTTTCTATTCTTTATTATGTAAAGCACTTTGAGCTACTGTTTGTATGAAAATGTGCTATAGAAATAAATCTTGTTGTTGTTGTTGTCTGAATTGGGTGGTCTATAACACACTCCTAAAATAAGACCTCTTTCCCTAATATTTTCCAGGCGAAGCCACACGTCCTCACTAAGATGGGGCTCATCATCCAACTGAAGATGACTTACATTTAAACTCTGCTTGTGATAAACAGCAACCTCACCTCCTTTTCTGTTCTGTCTATCCTTCCTAATAATGTGTATCCCTCTATGTTACACTCATCCCCATCTTTGTTATTTAGCCAGGTTTCCGTTATTGCTATAATATCATAATTATGCTCTGCTACATACAACTCCAACTCACTTACCTTATTTTTGATACTTCTAGCATTAAGGCAAGCTATTTTTAATATGTTACTCCTTCTACATTTACGTGTTTGCTTAGAATTTACATTACTATGCATTTTTATTTCTACACCATTGTTTGTTCTTCCATGTATAGATCTAAACCTGGCCTGTCCTAAACTCCCTACCCCCCCAATCCTTCGACTAGCCTACACATACGCCTCCCCAATACATTGGTGCCCCTCCAGTTCAGATGTAACCCATCACAGTCTAACAGGTCCCATCTGTTCCAAAAGGAGTCCCAATGCCCCATAAACCTATACCCTTCTACCCTGCACCAAGATTTGAGCCACACATTAAGCCTTCTAATCTCCTCAGTCTTACCTGGACTGGCGCGTGGCACAGGCAGAACTTCGGAGAAGACTACCTTGTCAGTTCTGCTCCTCAGCTTGGCACCTAACTCTGACAAGACAGTGTGCAGTAAATTGACACGACAACAGTAGAAGAAAGTCCAGCAAATCAGGCCTAACTGGACCAGTGACAGCTTAACAGTAGCAACATTATTGTTAAAAAGTGCAATATAAGCAGATAAGAAATGAACATCTGGAATGTAGTAACTGTTCATCACTGATAAACTGTAATGTGTGCATTTGATTGATACAATTGTTTAAAATGTGTAAAGTTCAGAGTCCACAGGTCATAGTGAGGTGGTACTGAGAAGTCAGACAGCGTGGTGGAAGAAACTGCTGAACAGACTGGATAGTCTGGCATGGACACTGTGATACCATCTGCTAGATGGCAGGAGCTCAGAGAGCCCGTATGCATGGTGTGAGGCGTCAGGCACAATGCTAGACGGAGGCTGTGTGTGCTGTGGGTGTCTGGTATGGAGGGAGAGACACACCGATGATGTCCTCGCTGTCATTAGAATCCTCTGTAGGAACTTGCAATCTCAGCACTACAGATAAATGAGATGCTCCACTGGAAGGTAAGCCATTTAAGAAATAAAGGACACAGAAACACTTGTAACTCCCAATGTGAAAGGTACTGTGTATTTAATGGAGGAAAAGAGTCTCTCTAAATAAAGTGAGTAAATTAAGGACTTACTCCTGAAAGTTACGTGTGTTTTGAAAATTACAATTGCTTCTAAAATTACGCTTGTGCTTCTGAAAGTTACGCTTGGTTTTGAAAATTACGAGTACAAATCTCAAGTGAACTTATTGTCAAAAATACATCACTGGATGAACGAGGCATTCTCTATTGAAGTAGAAACAATCAATTCTTGTTACTATGCATGTGCCACAATGGTGGATCAATGGAGTTGTTCTTGACAGCGATCCTACTCTCTTCTAATGGGCTACAGCTTTGGTCGTTGGTTCAGTTGCCATCTTGGTGTTGTGTGTTTGTGATCTCACTGCAGAGCTCATTGACCAGAGTTTTCCATAGCAGCATTTAGTGAACATACGTGGGCAATCAGCCCTGGCTGTGATGCTAATCCATAATGGGGGCACCATTGGACCCTCTATTTACTTCACCTTCGAAGTCTCCAGGAGGTCTGGCATAAAGTTCACGGAGATATGGGGAGAACGTGACCGTTTCATTTGAGCCTGAAGTTATTCGTTTCCAGAGAGTTTCTTACTTACACAACTTGTGCAAAGCAGTTACTTATTCAACATTAAGATCAAGTCAAAATATTCTACAGCATAAAAAGAAATTAACGTGCATCACTAAGATGGGCCCTTTAGTCGAAAAAAATAAATCAGTTTCCCACATTTTACACCTGATTGATACAAAAGAGTTACATGAAATTGGACCAACTTAATTTTCAAAGTTTTATGAAAAGACAGGTGCCTTTGTTAATTGGCAGTTCAGTTTTGCCCAGCTCAATGACAAACTTGGCACACTGTCCTATCTAATGTGTAAGATGTACTCTGATGTTTAGTGGGCACAGTAAAGCGTTAGGTGATGTTGTGCAGCCCTCACTGTCACGGCTTTGTGACAAGACAGATGACTTTATGGGTCAAATTTACAGGTAAAGTTGGAACATTCCCATATCTAGTGAATGGAATTAGATGTTTAATGGGCATTGCAGAGGGTTAGATGACATTGGGCTACACTAGTTTTGAGAAAATACAGATGCCTTTGTTAAGTTTCACTTCACAGCCCAGTGTGACCACCTGTCTCACACTGACTGGCATATTTGTCACAGTCCAGTTTTCAATGACTTGGATTAACTTTGATGTTTGACTGGCGCTGTAGAGGGTTAGGCATCATTTTGCCACCCTTCTTTTCATAGCTTTGTGACAAATTCCCATTTTTATGTTGCAGTTGAGATTTGCCTGGTCCAAAGTGAGTTCATGGGTCAAATTGTCTGGCAAACTTGCCATATCCATGAATGGGTTTCACTGTGATGTTTAAATGGCACTGGGCCACCCTAATTTTAATAACTTTGTGACCAGATGGATGCCATTTTAAAATTTCAGCTCGAGTTTTTCTTACCCCAACATGGTTACATGAGTCATACTGACTGGCAGAGTTGGCACACTGTAATCTGATGAATGAGATTTATGTGATATTTAATTGGCACAGACAAAAGAAAAGAAAAGAGCTTTAAGCTTCCTGGGATAGGCAACATCTTCTGTGTGACTCTACCTCTGCACAGGATAAAGTGTGTTAGAAATTGGATGGATGGATGGATAAATACACAAATAAATAAATAAATAAATAAAAGTATTGTGAAATGTGACACAAATAAATAATAACAACATGAAATGCAAGTCTAAATAATGAAATGGGTCATGAAATATGCCTTTTGTTCCTTATTCCTTTATGTCAGTCAGTCATTTTCAAACCCTCTTAGTCCTGTAAAGGGTCCTGGTGGTCTGCTGGAGTCTATCCCAGTCAGCACAGGTGCCAGTCCATCGCAGGGTGAACACACACACACACATTTAGTACACCAAAGCACCTAACCTGCATGTCTTTGGACTGAGGGAGGAAACGGGAGATGTTGTAAACTCCCATATTTAATCTTATTATGTATTTATTGTGATATTTCACAGAGGTACAGCCACAAGAGTCTTTTGATTTTCTCGTCTGTCACCAGGTCAATGTTCTCACATACTGTAACTCCATCCATGACTTCAGCATTAGTCCTTATTCTCCATGTGCCATCTTCATTTGCAGGCCCACATATCTTCCCCAACACCTTTCTTTCCCAGGTTTCTTCACTTTTTGTTAATGTCCAACATTCAGCCTCATACAGAAATGCTAGTTTCATTATGACTTGATAAATCTGCTCCTTTAGTTTTCAGGTCAACAGACTGGATGTCATTAATCCTTGTAAATCATAATAAAGCTTGTCGTTTATCGCAGCTAGCCTTGCTCTAATTGTAGAACGTACCACGTAGTGTTCATTAGAAATGACTCCTAAGTATCTGAAGTCACTCACCCTCAGTAATTTTTATTGTCGTAGGTCAGCGTGTCTACATTTCTAAATCTTACGCACTCTCTGTACTTATGTATCGTGTATGTTGTCTTGTCCTCGTAGATTTGTAGACCTGTCCTCTTAGATTCATTTTCAAGTACCTTAGATTTCCCAATCAGGCTGCTTTAGTTTCTAACAATCAGAACAACGTCATCGCACGGGCTAAACAATCGGTCAATCTATCTTACAGTGCCCTCCATAATGTCTGACACAAAGACACATTTGTCCTTGATTTGCTCCTCTGCTTCACAGTTTAAATTATAAATCAATTCAGATGTGACTGAGGTGCGCATTGCAGACTTTCATTTAAGGAGATTTACAGACATTTTGGTCACGCCTTGTATAAAAGACAGCACTTTGTCTACATGGTCCCCTTTCAGGACACCATAATGTTTGGACACAGCAATGGTAGGTCTATTAAAGCCAATGTCACATTTAGGACTTTGTCACATATCTCCTGCATGTAATGACTGCTTGAAGTCTGTGATTCATAGACATCAGCAGGTGCTGAGGATCTTCTCTGGTGTTGCTCTGCCAGGCCTTAATGCTGACATCTTCAGCTCCTGCTTGTTTGGGGGGCTTGTCCCTTAGGTTTCTCTTCAGCATATGGTAGGCCTGTTCAGTTGGATTTAAATCGGGTGGCTGGCTTGGCCATTCAAGAATTTACCATTTTGTAGCCTTGAAAAGCTCCTGTCTTCCCTCAGCAGTCTGTTTATATCATTATCTTCTTGTAGGGTGAAGCGCCATCCAATGAGTTTGGGGCATTTACTGGACCCTGAGCAGATCAGATGTCTCTGTACACCTCAGAATTCATTGTGCCACGGTCGTCAGCAGTCCCATCACCAATGAAGAGAAGTGTACCAGGACCTGTGGCAGCCACACATGCCCAAACCATAACACCCCCAGCACCATGTTTAACAGATGAGGTGGTCAGCTTTGGATCTTGACCAGGGCATTTTCATCTCTAAACTTTGCTTTCCCATCACTCTGATGCAGGATCATCATTGTCTCATCTGTCCACAAGACCTTATTCCAAACTTCTGCAGGCTCTCTGAAGTCTTTTTCAAAACTATAATCTGGCCTTCCTGTTTTTGTGGTTCACTAATGGCTTCATCTTGCAGTGTCGTCTCTGTATTTCTCTTCATGAAGTCTTCTGCAGGTAGTCATCTCTGTCACATCCACATTTGCCCCCTGAAGACTGTTTCTGATCTGTCAGACAGGCGTTTGGGGCTTTTTGTTGACCACAGTGAGGATTCTTCTGTCATCAGCAGTGGAGGTCCTCCTTGGCCTACCAGTCCCTTTGTGATTACTGAGCTCACCAGTGTGTTCTTTCTTCTTCATGGTGTTCCAGACAGTTGATTCGGTCATCCTAAGGTTTTTACGATTGTCCTGAATGGTTTTGTTCTTGTTTTTCAGCCTCATATTGGCTTCTTTGACTTTCACTGGCACAGCTCTTGTCCTCATGTTGAACAATGGCAGCTACAGACTCCAAAGGGCAGCAGTAAGCTGAGGTATCTTATGAAGCCATGAAACACACCTGAGGAATCACAAACACCTGTGACACTAAATGTGCCAAACATGAGAAGTCTTCAATGTGCACTTTAATCACATCTGAATTGTCTGATTTGTGATTTTAAACTGTGGAGCAGAAGAGTAAATGAAGGAAAAATGTGTCTTCCTCCTCAAGCCCCGCCTCTTCTGCCCAAACAGCATAAAACTGGCACCAAGTCAGCTGGAGTTGTCATTTATTTGTCTAGCAGAGCCGAGTTGAGCCTATGAGCCAGCGATTCTTTTAGCCCACTAGAGGGCACTAAAACGCCATGTTGGTGAAGCTCTGAACTTTCTGTTGCTATTTGTGTTTCTTTACTTTGTGAAGAGTCTCATTCAATGGGGATCACCAGCCTGTAAACTCAAATCTTCTTTTGGTCTCTTGTTTGTATTTACAATATATACTGTATGTGAATTATGTCAAAAGCAAAGTATTGTGATGATAAAATATCTTAGTTCAAAAGTACTGTACAGTCCAGAAAAGAGGAACGTATCCTTATGGCTTCATACTGAACTTCTGTCTCAGCGTTCATTTTAAATTTCCTCACTTAATTTTAAGTTTAATCGATTTATTAATTGAACTTTGTCTTTTGAGTTGACTTTGTCACAAGGCGGGCTGTCTTTCAGGTTACAAACCCTTTTGGTTTACAACTTCTTGGTTAGTTCACTTTGCTGGTCTTCAGTCTGCCAGTTTGACACCAAAAACATTATGGAGATGTTGTGGAGAGATGACTGGAAGAAGAGGTGGATATTTGAAAATCTGTACTGCAGTCCTAACTATTCATAATGCTTCAAAGTGGTAGAAGTGGGGATAATCTGATCAATATTAAGGAAAAGGAATGAATAGAAATATTGTTGATTATAAGAAAATAATACTAACTTGTGGATGAACTGACCAAGAAACATATAACTGTCCTGGCTTGGCTAATTCATTCAGATGAACCGGGAGATGCAAAAAAGGCAAAACAAATCAAATAAAATATAAAAAAGCAACAAAACCTGAAGGTTGAAATCAGGCAAGACATGAAGATTAACAGCAAAGAGAGCATTTGTTTGTGTTTAAAGGATTTATCCACAGATGAGATCAAACTTGGTGTAATGTCTGACCATCTGTCCTATTGTGCTGATGAACTGAAGCTCACGACCCGGAGACCAAGTCCTTTGAAACACAGAATGTGACACTAATGGCGCTTACATAAAATGGCGTCTAATACAGAAAAAGCAATTAGACCCTGAAATTCATCCCTAATCATCACAGAAACAAAGGACCCCTTCAGGTGGAAATCTTGTTCTCCCTGATCATAACAATAACTTTTTGATATTAGTAGAATTCAGTTCAGTAACAGCTAAAATATTTTCAGGTGGATTATGGGTCATGGCTAACTTTCTAATATAAATAGGATAAGGTGCCAGCCTTGTTGGTTTAATTACCAGGTTTGTATGGGAACAGAAAGTTGAACCATCTAAACAACAGGGTGAAATGTGCCTGTCTGACATTCAAACGTTTTGTCACTTTTAGTAAGTTAAGATTTCATGAACAATAGAAATGTAAAATGTCATCACTGTACATTCCGCAGTGTTTCCATGAGTCTAAAACAGCAGAAGCACAACATGTTTCTTATTTCCTACCTCATAATTTTGTTCAGCAGTTTATACATTTTGAGAGTTAAAGGCACCGGGGTCATTTAGCCGTGTCAGGACAACACTTTAACAGAATTTGGAGCACCTCTACTCAGGACACGTCGACGTCTAATTCAGTCGGTACTTTCAGATCATGAACAGCTTCTAGAGCTGCCAGTGTCCACTTAAAGTTTTTCATTGTGTTTTTGGAGATAGGGGAAGCAATGGACCTAAAACTATTTAATGAAGTATTTATTATAAATTACCATAAAGTCCGTAAAGAAGTGTGGCTGACCTACTAAATTTGATATTGGCCAATTTATAAAGGCTTGAACTTTGGTAACAGTCATGCTCAGTCTGTGATGAGTAGTCTGATATGCCAAAATAAAACAGAAGATTGTTGAGACACACATTTCTCTAACTTTGCAAACATTGTGTTTCTTCTTAAATATATTAAGATGTTTTTGAGTTATGTGTGTCTCACAATCACGAGAGAATATGAGTGTCCATCACTAAAAACAAGGCCAAAATGTACATCAGATTAAGAAATGTCAGGGGTATTGGCTGAAGCACTGGGTATTACTAAGTATTCATAATGTCCTGAAGTGGAAATCAACAATATCTTCATCTTAACACCCTTTTAGTATGATGTAGCTATGGGCTATCGGTAAAAATAGGTGGGCATGAAAAATGTTTTGATTCATTATAAGAAACAGGATAGTCAGTCAATAAAGGTATCAGAAGAAAACCACGCGTAACAAAAAGAACTGAAGAGCCTGAGTAGAGAGTGGCGTCATAAACCACTGAAGCATCTTGGTGGTCTTGTTTTAACGCTGAAGTGGAGGTTGGCTGTGGAACACCTAGGAGGAGACAAACACCAGGAAGATGCGTTTGGCTGTCTATTTCTTTAAAAACTCAAATGGTGCTTTAAATGTAATTAATCTCAAGAGTTACAGAGTATGTTAAGTCCTGAAAAGTCCTAACATTGCCCACTAGACAGGGAAACCATCAAACTCGGCTAGCGACAAAGAAAAACAGCAAACACAGAATCTTTAAAATGAAAAAGATTTATTCATCATAAAAATGCTCTGAACAAAAGGCAAACTCAGCGGAACACAAAAGACAAAGAAGAATTGACTGAAGTCCAAATCACAAATTCAAATAACTGAAAGTGCAAAGCACAGAGGTCAAAAATCCAGAAAATTTAGAATAGGAACAAGAAATCAGAAAACCAAGAAACTCACCACTGCTAAGCGTATTCAAATGAACCGCAAGGGATTGTGGGTTGTCCCTGCTTTATTGGGCTGAGGACAGTCTCTTGTTGTGATGGGCCTGTGGAGGAAACACTCATAAAACACGAGGAACATAACACAGGCATAGGGAATACAGCAAATTATAAAGGAAGGTGACATTAACATAAATTAAAGACTCAAAAATGAACAACAAAGACTTAAAAGAAGAATTCAAACCCAGCCAGAGAAGTACTGGCTGAAATACAATCAACTGAGAAGAACGAGGTCCCATGGATTATTGTGAGCACCTAAACTGGGAGACGTTAACATGAGAACACAAAACAGAAATCAATGGAACTAAAATCAAACACGTAACGGCCTGATTTTGGACTGATTTGTACCTTGAACTATTATACAATATGGTGGGAAGTTAAGCAAAATGACGCCTTTTATCTATTAACTACAAAGATTACAATATGCAGACTTTAGAGGTAACTCAGGCCCCTTCTTCAGACGAGATGTCATTGATTACACACACTTTGATTACAACGCCTGAAGAAGAGACCTGAGTTACCTCGAAAGCCTGCATATTGTAATCTTTCTAGTTAGCCCATAATAGGTGTCATTGTGCTTAACTTCTCACCACATCCATAATGGCTAACATGGTGCCACACCCTAGTACTACAGACTGTTACTCAATAAAAGATAATCTTTTACTTGAAATTATCCACCGAGGGATACTGGATTTCAGGGAGCATCCATATTTAACTTGTGGTAACTGAACTGACCCCCAGATTCACCAATGGAGTCAAGAAACCTGACCAGTCAGAAAGCGTGGAGCACCAAGGCGCTGCTGAAACCAATGATCATATAATAGCCCAGCCATGGCCGAGAGCTCTGACAATCTTGTGAAGAATAATGTGAAGAAAAAAGAAACTAAAATCCACAACATAAAACACCAGTGAATGGTTAAGCATTTCTGAAAGTTAATTAAATAAAACTTTATCAATGATACGACTCCCTGTCTGACAGACTCAGAGGTGTTCTTATTATAAGGATGGACCTTAGAAAGGAAGCAATGCTTTTATTCAACTATTCATCTTTTATTGCCTGTTGTTCTCCATTGTTTTGATAAACAGTAAGAAATGAGCTCGTGTTTAATGTGCGACTGACGTCAGAGCAGGTCAGTCCAGTAGGCATCATAGGCAGCCATCTGAAGGGTGCCATCTATAAAGTGTAAGAGCGTGTGCTCCTGATAATAACAGGAAGCTGCTCCTTGAATTCAGATGGCACTGAGTGAGCGCTGTGACCTGCTGGCGCCATTCATGAATGTAAAGGTGTGCACAACAAGGGGTATGTGCTCCTTAAAGTCCACGAGATGTACAGAAGGGGGCACCGTTTGTGCTACTGATGGGGTGCATGCCAAGGGAAACTCCCCCCACAAGTCTTCTGAGTCTAATAATATCAAGTACCCTAAACTAGGGGTGGGCGGAATGACCAAAATTCTATATCACGGTATTTTTCTAAATTATCCCGGTTTCACAGTATTCAACGGCATTTTTTTCCCCATGCATGAGTGGATGTTAACCACATTTTCCACTGCAATTACTTCAGTAGACTGCCTAAGTATAACCTATTCCACTATCATGAGAATTATTCATTGTACAAAAAACATTTTAATGTGCACACAAGTATTAATACAGATTTACATGGCCCCATAACGTGATAAGTTTTCAAGGAGTTGGCACTAATGGAGAAGTAATCACATTGTATGACAGTTGCAGTCAAAATAGAACCTTTTATTGAAAAAATTTGCAAACAACTTAAACTAAAATTTTGACAACATATTGTCAACCATCCAAAGAGGCATTTAGACTTAGTAAAATATCCAGAAGTGCTTGTCAAAAATTGTATTGCACCGAATATGTCTTAGAAAAGGAATAAATAGTAAATATTTTTGTAAACCAACTACACTTTCTGTTAATGTTAACAATCTCTGTCCACTGACACGTTAAAGTGACTTTTTAAACAACTTTATCATCATTAAACTGCATAATATTTAAACTAATAAATAATAACAATAAAATAAATAATAGTGCAACTTCCAGTAATAATACTATTACTTCAAGACTTCAAGCCCAGGTACCTTACACAGTATTCACCAAATAAAAATAAAATAAAACAAGTGCAACTTGGTGATGACATCTTTACCAGCTGAACCGTCATTAAGGCAAATTGCATTAATATGGACCTTGCTTCAAGCTAAGCTACATACATAAATAATAAAACTGCAACTTTCATTTAAAATGCTTTTTGTGGCATAGTGGGTCCGGCAGAGATGGGGACAAGTCACATATGATCAAGTCCAAGCAAGTTTCAAGTGTTAACCATCAAGTCTCGAGTCAAGTCTCAAGTCACAGTTAAGACAAATCAAGCAAGTCAAGTCAAGTCAAGGGTTCACCCTAAGCAAGTCAAGTCGAGTCCTGATAAGTTTCAAGCCAAGTCAAGTCAAGTTGCAGTACTAAAACAGAGGTTAAATTTTCGATACGTTTATTTTTGCACAGAAAAATTTTTACAGAAAAGATGAACTTATATACATATATTATGTATCTTATTTGCATTGCTATATTTAAATTATATGCATATCTGTGCTACATTAATATCTGAAAATAAAATTGTGTTGCTTACACAAAATGTTTAAAACTAAGAAATCCAGTCTAAAATGTATAATGCAATTCAATCTGAAAGGATTAGTTTACTTTGACAACAACAATGTACAGATAATGTACTCACCCCTTGTCATCCAATATGTTCATGTCTTTCTTTCCTCAGTCATAAAGAAATTGTTTTTTTTTTTTTTTGTTTTGAGGAAAACATTTCAGGATTTCTGTCTATATATAATGGATATGTATGGCGCCCCGAAGTTTGAACTTCCAAAATGCAGTTTGAATGCAGCTTCAGAAAGCCCGAAATGATTGGTTATTTTAAAAACAAATTGACAATTTATATACTTTTTATCCTCAAATGCTGGTCTTGTCTCATCTCTGTGCAGTCTGTGTGATTCGGGCAAATACAGTTAATAGATGTCAAAAAACAACAATCTCTTTTATATCTTTAATGTCAAAAACATCCTGCAATGCTGTTTTTACCTTTTTTTGTAAAGGGCATTTGAGCTTCTATACATGTTAACTGTGTAAACACTGGGTCTGCACTTTTGCTGCAATCTAAGACTGTATTTACCCAAATCACACAGACTGCGCAGAGACAACACAAGACCAGCATTTGAGGTTAAAAAGTATATAAATTGTCCATTTGTTTAGAAAATAACCGATTGTTTCGCTAGATAAGACTCCTCTTCCTCGGCTGGAATCGTTTAGAGTCTTCTGAAGCTGCATTTAAACTGCATTTTGGAAATTCAAACTTCGGTGCCATACATATCCATTATATAGAGAGAAATCCGAAATGTTTTCCTCAAAAACAATTTCTTAATGATCGAGGAAATGTTTTATATATGATGCTTTAATACTTATGCTGTCCATTTTAACCCTATAACACCTGAATTTTTAATTTCAGGAAAAATTTTTTTTGTTTTTATTCTTTACTTTCATAGTTGTCAATATATATAACAACAAAATATATTTAAAAACATAAAATTTGCAATGTTTTTAAATGTAACCAAATTGTCACATTCGTCCATGGATTGATAATACAAGAATAAAAAATGCACCTTCATTTCTATGTTATTTTTCATCTTATTTTATTATTAAATAAAAAAACAAACTGAAAACTTATTTTATTTATAAAATATAATACAAAATGTATTTGTTTATAATTTTAGTTAGTGTGAAATTGAACAAAACAATTTTTTCTTTTGTGATACAAAGATGAACTTTGCATTTGCTGCAGACAAATACTGGTGCACTCTTGCAATTTACATTTTTGCATCTTCCTCTGTTTGTGACCTCAGGGTAATGGTGAAGACCATCCAAACGGGTATCTCTTCCAGGGATACTTTTGGTGGCAGGACCTCTTCTCTTTTGTTAGCAAACTCAACATCAGTAGAGCTAGTAGAAGGTCTGCCTCTTTTGTTGGTCTATTACTTTTCCTTCAAGAAGAAGAGCTTCGGCGATGCTCATTTTGAACTCTTGCAGACTTTGGATCTTTTTTTTTGGTAACTGAAGGCTCTCACAGTCTCTACGATAAAGTAGCCAAGAGTTCACAACAGTCACATCTATAAAATGAAAAATAATTTGTGATAATATTTTTTCGATCTGATGTGAATTCTGTACAGTGCAATTAGCGAGTCCATCAAATCAACACCTCCCATAAACTGATTGTAGGTTTTCACAATAGCGGGGCAATCGATTGTGATGGTTTGTTTTGTCTTTTGTCATATCGCACAGTTGGTCTTTGGTTCTGCCGAGGCAAAAGTTGACATAAGGTTTACAACTCTATTATCTGCCCATTTCACTACACGTACTTCAGTATCTTCAACTAGAGCAGTCACTTCTTGATGGGACCCTTTGCCTCTTTTCATTAAATCTTTGTCCTTGATTAGTGGGATGCCAGGCAAACGATTGATTCTAACAGTTCCCAAGCTAAATATTTTTTTCATTGCTAAAGTTGTCATCAAAGGAAGTGACGTAAACCAGTTATCAAAATATAATAAATGGTTCAATCCAACAGGAATTGATTGGGCCAATTTCAGTACTACATTTGAACTAGCTCCCAAGTCGGGTTCTCCTAATACCGGTTTAATTTTCTCTGAATATATGAAAAAATCATACATGATGCCTTTGTCATCGCAAAGAACAAACAATTTGTATCCCCACTTGTGTGGTTTGCTGGGTGTATATTGTTTTATGCTTGATCTACCTTTGAATGGAACTATCTGTTCATCCACACATAGCATTTGGGGCATTGGTATTTCCCGAAACTTTTTTTGTAAATGGTCTATCAAAGGCCGGATCTTGAATAATTTATCTGTTTTCTCATTAGGTAAGGGAATTTGTGAATTATCATTGAAGTGAATCTTGGACTTTATATCTTCCCATCTATCTCTACTTATCACTTCCGATACAATAGGACAGTTTAGTTTGCTGTTCCAATATAAACGTGAATTTGAGAGCTTCACCATCGACATAGCAAGCAGTGTACCCAAAAATTGCTCAAGTTCCTGGCTACTCAGTGCAAGAGGTTTATTGGGATTTTGCTGGATTGCATAAAGATTTGATTGGTCAACAATATGAGTAATGATATCCTTCGAGAAAAAATTTCTAAAATATTCAACAGGACGTTTTAGTATCCCAGAAGAATCTATTTGTCCTAACTATTCAGGCACAGGTCTAGCTGTACCGTCTCCAGAAATGTGTCGCCAAACAGGAATTCTTTGCTTTTTTGATGTAGATGGCTTTGAACTTGTAGTTATTGGAATTGATTCTTCAACTTCAACAACTGAAGTTTCTAACTCATCTTCACTAGTATTATCATTACTAACTACGAGGTCTTCTAATTCATCCAAATCAAAATATTCGGGTGTATATTCACTTCCTATCATGGGATAAAATAAATATTGTTATCAAAATAGTTTGAATAGCAATATAAATAAAATTTTATATAGTAAAATCAAAATATTTAAATATAATACACATTTTATTTACCAGTTTCATCCTTATTAGCATCTGGTTCCTTGTCTGAGTCTGTACCACTTCCATCTAGGTCATAAATTCGCGCTTCCCATAAAACAAACCACAATCCATGCTGTGATAATTTTTGTCACCGTCGATTCAAAAGACGAACGTAACGAATTCGTTACGTTTTGAAAAAGCAGAAATATATAATAAATATAATGTTTTTTATGCGTATTACACCTTTGACATAAAAACTACAGTTTTATGAACATATATAAAAAATATCAACACTAAAACTTCACTAGATTGAAAATTATCGTAAAATGCACTGAATGCCAACGACCACTAACCTCAAGCGCACAATCGGTCAAAACATGTGCCCCTATTCAAGCAGGTTGCTGCTAAAATGCGTCACTAGCGGTATGCATTTGTACTAGTGAAGTGCTACGATTTCGTTGATATCGCCGTCGGCTCCAAAAGCTTTATAATTTCGCACCAGATACGTTTTAATTAAATGTTACGAAAACGTTGCACTCTGCATTATAGGGTTAAGGCACAGTAGGAGATTTATCCACTCTTTTTAATCTAACGTTAGTGATGAATCTCAGTTAATTAAAATGAACGGATCTTTTTATTTCAGCAGAATATAAATATAATGTATGTTAATATAGCCCAGTGATGAAGTTATGAAGCTTAATCGCCATCTCTGTGGACGCCAGAATATACATGTTTCATACATAATATATAATCTGATATATTTGTTTTCTATTTGAACTGGTTTCATTGGTATACAGCACACAACATTTTGTTGTTATTGTGAGTGTACACAAAAATTATAGACACTTTACGTAACCGATTCGAACAATGAAATTATTCTTGTCTGTATGACCAAAACGTTTTGAACGAGTTATTGAAGGAGAAGTGATTGCACCGACGCTTTCATCTTAGATTTTCATGCAGTATAACGTTACACGAGCTGCCATTCAACTAACCACACGTGGTCAGTCCATACAAACGCTTGAAAATGTGCACATTTAATATAGACATTATAGTTTACATGTAATATCGAGAAGCCCTTTCATTTCAAGTTGCACTCAATATCAAAATGTGGCTACGTCACTGGTAATGTTATAGCGTTTTATTTATGAGATGATTATCACATTTCTGATAAAAAACATACAACCAAGGCCAAATTATGACAAACAGAAAAGATTCATTTAATTAATTAGTAATCGTTTTATTAAATTGACTATAAAGAATTCGACAGTCTTACCTTTCCTTGTGGTTTTGAAGAACGGATGAAATTTGATGTTGTGGTTGTCGGTGTCTGATACTCTCACGTTGCATTCTCTGCATCTGGCAAATCTTTTTTGCTAGTACGGTCTAGTTCAAAGTCCTTATAGCCAAACGTGACTATATGAGGAGCTCGACTATTGTCTGCCATGTTTGGCGCGGTTTGAGTTGTGCAGCGTTCTTCTTCTTCTTCTTGGTAACGTTAAGAGTTGTGTAGTGTTAAGGCGCAGGCGCCAATTATGGTGCTGCTGAGTCATAATTATTTTATTAAATTATTTTATTTTATTAAACAAATTATATTTAAAAGTTCAAGTCATTGTCGAGTCTTCCACTTTAAGTCAAGTCTCAAGCCACTTACTCTCAAGTCAAAGTCAAGTCAAGTCATTTTCTTACTTCAATCAAGCAAGTCTCAAGTCCTGAAAATTGTGACTCGAGTCCCCATCTCTGGTCCGCGGCTTAAAAAAAAAAAAAGCGTCTGTTTTAAATCCAGTTTGCTGTGTCCGTCTCTGTGGGTTCGATTGCACCACCGATGAGGTGATTAGGGCAAGTCGCACCTGATCGTTCTCTATTTCTTCATCGACTTACTGCGGCATGTGAATAAGGTGCTCCGCCAACAGAGATGTATATTTATAGGCCGGCAGAATAGGGGAAGCAAAAAGAAATGATAGAACACAAGGAGGTTAAAGAAGGAAAAGGCAGTCATGGGAGATGATCCAGACACCAGGAAGGTGAAGACAGCATGAGATGGGGCGATCTAGGGGCTGGTTCATCCCACTGACTAAGCGTGTAGAGGACATCTGAGGAGTGTCTGAGTGAGCGCAAAGGAAGACAGGAGGTGTGTCGATCTCGGACTGGTCTGGCTGCGCCGTGTGGCGGCAGCCAAGACAGGAGTTGGCAGAAAGCAGTTCATGCTGCAAAGGCTCCGCCAGCAACGCCCATAAAGGGTGAGCACTTGGAGACAGAAGGTGGTGTGCTGCGATCAGGCAGGAGAGAGACTGCATTTTAACCTCTATTTTAACGGATTTATTTATTATGGATTTTATCCCCACTTTTCACTGGTTTTATGGATTTGCTATTTATTTGGGGCTGTATTTTTCTGAACACTGCACAATGGACACTTTTGGTTTTACTTTTGACTGTTTTAAGAAAAGCACTTGAGCACTTTCCACCATCACCTGACTTCAATGAGATTTCTCAGCTCATCTCAGTCATAACTATCGACGGTGTTGGTTCAACAGACTCCCATGTGGGAAGAGGGAGTCTGTAGGGGACCGGCATCGTCACACTATTACGCAGTAACTAGGTACATTACATAGTATTGAAAGAAAATAAAACAAGTACAACTTGGCTTGCAGTATTATCCAGTAGTATAGAAACAATATTCACACATTTGAACATAATAGTCTGCATCCAAACTTTTAAAACCAAAGTATCTTTAGACAACAAACATGGCAGCTTTCTTCGTCAAAAGTTCTTCTGCAACATCATGTTCAACTTTATCGCCTGCTACAGCTTCCATTTAGGAATGTTCTCTGTCAGGTTTCACTGCTCAATACCTCCACTAACGCATGTACTCTGCTGTATTCTCGTTTAACGATGCAGCAGTGAAAAAGGTCCCCTTAAACAGTTTCTTGCGCCACATTCTGAACGTTGTTTAGGCTATTTAAACCGGTGTTTCGTATAAGAAAAATCCATATCATAAAACAAAAATAAAAACGTTTTTGGTATGAACCGTATACCGCCCAGCACTAGTACCTGCTATGGACAATGAGAGGCCATGTCTGTCCACTCCACCTAGGGCTCCAAATGGGCTTCGACTGGCAATGACTGAAGTGCATTTTCAGGTCACAAGTTAATGTCAATATGTTTGACTTGTTATATCATTTTTATGAGCTAGGCCAGTGGTTCTCAACCTGTGGGGCGGCCCCTAGGTGCCAAGATATGAAAAAAGAAAACAAAAATCAAAAATATGAAAAAAATCTGTTGAAACCAAAACAAATTAACTTAAACAACATTTTGATACTAGAACAATAAATATAGAGTTAAATAAATGTCGATAAAAGTTAAGTAGGTATAATAAAATATGCATCTACATTTCAAAAAGTGTTTCGGGGCCATTAAAACTTTTATGAAAATTGGTCATAAATACTTAAAGGTTGAGAAACGCTGAGCTAGGCTATATATCGATTCCTGACAGTAAGTTCAAAAAGTATTCATGAAGTATTCAGAATAAATCACATATTTTGAGTATGCAATAAGAATACAAATCTGAAGTAATTGAATACTGTATATTCAGTATTGTGGCAGTAGGGGGCAGTAGTGCACCCTCGAACCCTCAGGTACGACTCCTGACACCAGGTAATAGTCCAAGACTCTTTTATTATTTTCTTTAGTGCACCAAGCACCTTCCACACTACTCATTAACTACAAATACACACACTCTAATAAACTCAATAAGCACACAATAACCTCTCCTCCTCGCCCAGACACTTTGCTCCTCTCCCACCCAGCACAGCTCAGTGTCTGGACTGAGGCAGCGTCCTTTATAGCCCCTGACCCGGAGGTGTTCCTGTCCCAGGAGTCCACAGTTCCCTACTCCTTCCGGTCAGGGCAATAAGTCCATTACTTCAACCCGGAGCACGCCATACCTTCCTGTCACATGACCGTGACGTACTCCCGGTCATAAGGCACAACGGAGCCCATAAGTCCCCCACAGCGACTCCTGGTGGCGCCCAAGGTATCCAGCAGGGCTGTGTATACACACCACAGAGTCCATAAGGCCCTGCTGGACCTCGGAGCACGATCCCGCTGTCTGGAGAGCTCCTCCTGTCGGCCTGGGGTGCGGACGCCTCGAAGCCGGCAGTCTTCCACAGTATCTAAATACTCTTTTAGAGGATTCTGCACAACACTGGTCATCGTCTTCTTGCTTTCTAATTAAAGATGTCAGAGCACACATCTCTGTATCCCAGTGTTGGAGCAAAGCTGTTAGTGTTGATTCACACAGTTTGGGGTTTTGTGCTTTCTACCTCATTTGTTTTGACTTTATTTCTTGGTGTGTTCTCGTGTTTAGTTACTCAGTTTGGTTTTCATTTCTAGCTGAGAACATTTGTTTGTATTTTCTGCAGGTTCTTCTTCTGCCCCATTTGGTGTCCTCCATCTCCTGGTGAATATTAAAGATGCTCCTAAAATATTTTTTAGTGAACTCCGACAACTTCCAACAAGGTCTTCATATCAAGGATGAGAACGTGTGCTGAAGTGGAAAGGCACTCATGGAAGTGACGTCTGAAATGTCTGACAATATAAACTGAGGCATATTTCAGAACGGTCAACCTTCAGACACAACTACAGAGCAACTTCTAACAGAAAACTCCTTGAACATGGAAAAGGTATTATATAGATAAAATGTATTATTAATAATAATAATATAATAATAATAATAATGTTATTATGCCTAATAAAGGCTGCATGTGAATTGCTGCAAGGCAATGGAGGACACCAGCGAGTCAGAATGTGACCACAGGACACACTGAGCTTTAACTGAAACCTCAGAGTTAATAACAAATCTAAAATAATATCAGCACTGAAACTGAACGAGTGTAAAAGATGACGACTGCTTACATGTTCTCACACATCCTCAGTGTTACCAGTGAAGTTCTCCAGTTTTAGTGACAGTCCACCTCACAACCCTAACCTGTACCTGCTAACAAACTCCTGCCGTCTTTAGATGTCATTCTGTGGATTCTGATTTTCTAGAAGTGTTAAGTTTGATTTCACTTCTTCTGAGTTCACAGCATAGACGTGAGTCCCGTCAAATCAAACCCAACGCTTATTGAGATGTTGTTCACCAGCAGGAGGTGAGATTCTCTTTTCTACAACTTTATTTGTTTTTGTTGCATTTCATGAATACATTTTGTTCTTCCAGTTTTGAGAAGAAGCCCACTGAAGATATCCTGTTGGCTTTGGATTTAATCAGATTATCACAGACTGTAACTTCCTCATCTTTTTCTTATTCCCTGTGTTTCTGTTTTGCACCATTTGAGGAGGTCAGCAATGTATTTTATTCTCTAATAAATCAAGTGCATGCCCTGACTCCATTTTGATTTCTTCTGCTGGTCTCCTCTCCTTCCTTGGGCTGACGTGATCCTCACACCACAAGTCTGCTTCTAATCTGAACAAAGGGTGATAAGTGTGTGCCCTGCTTTGTTAAAAAATCTAAAAAGATCATCAAAGCACAGAATTCTCATGAGATCTGATAAAAGCTGAGGGTCTTATTGTCAGATCACAGGCCATTTTATTTTAATGTGTTTCTGTCACTTTAAGACTCAGGCGTGTCAGTGTTGGCAGGCTGCCGTTTAAAAACGAAAGAGAAGGTAATCCGAGGAGGAACACTTTATACAACTCCTTTTATTTTATTGCACGCTATCTTCTCCTTCTACAGACTTATAAGACATTAAGAACATGAAAGACTGACATATTGGGCATGAAGTTCACAGACCGCTGATGAAGGACAAATCCTCGTGATGTGTGAGCTCTAACGTGGAGAAAGTGGAGAGAAAATAAAGTGAAAGCAGGTAAGTGGAGACATTATGGACGTTTATTTCATTGCTGTTGTTAATGAATCCTTTGGTTGTGAGTGATAAGAATTGTAATTTGGAGGCTCACTCACTCAGTAACGTGTAACTGGCTTATGCTACACAAGTTTACATTGAGGTCGTGCAGATGAAGTGTGTGTTTAATGAAGGAGCCATGAGCAGAGCAGAAGGCCTTCATATGAGATCAGGGTGCTGTCATCAATTAGCTTGTCCACCCTGAGTTTT
Organism: Polypterus senegalus; assembly: GCF_016835505.1. Taxonomy (NCBI): domain Eukaryota; kingdom Metazoa; phylum Chordata; class Cladistia; order Polypteriformes; family Polypteridae; genus Polypterus; species Polypterus senegalus. The sequence continues at coordinate 59,957 of NW_024386005.1, read as the reverse complement.
CACCAGTAAAAGTAACTCAAGTCAAGACCACCACAACAAACATTAATGAACATTATGAACATTGATCAGGATTTTACAGATGTAGGTTAGCCTACATCTGAATTGGCTGAAAATGTATTTTAAATAAGAAAGAGAAATCACTAAGAGAGAGAACCAGTTGTGCCCGTCCAAAGAGGCTGTGTGATCTGACGCTGGAGATGTCGAGTGTTGAAGGCCTGTCTGAGTTCAAAGAGGCGTTTAAAAGATCAGGATTGTCACTTCTGGAGAAACTGCAATGTCTGTGACTTTCATGACAAAATGGCAACCAACCCAAGGTAGACCTTTATAGTTAATAAACTGTTACCTGAATTTAGGCCATCAATTTTACATTTTCAAAGGTTTAGTTATTGTCCATACTGTTTATCTCAATGTTTTATTTTTATATATTTTGTATCATTTTTGGCCTGATTACCACCATGTTGTGTTGACAGCAGATTTTCATTGTCCATTCTATGACTACTGGTGACATGTCACTCGATGTCACAATTCTTCTGGTATAAAATAATGGTGTCCAGCTTGTAAATTATAATTACAGTAGAAAGAGCAAAGGAATACCTTTCACAAATACCTTTTAATACCGTATAGCCGAAGTAGGCACCATTTGTTTTTAGGCTAATGAACTTTTTCCATTTCCCTTTTTTGTTCTTCTGGCCTCAGTTCTTTATTTAGGAAATGTCCTCCTACATTCAGAACTGCTTTACTTTCCTCTTTCATCTCCTGGTCATCTCTCTAAAGTGAATCTCATACTTTCTAGGACTCAACAGTCCAGAACAATAACAACAGAAAAAGAGAACAAATTCTAGTTGGTGACCACTGGGTGGGCCAGTCTGATGCAGTTGTGTTTTGGGGGCTACAATAAGACAAAGGTGGAGGTGACAGACCACAGCTGTACCACTGATGTCTGCCAGTTTGATGACAGAGTGCCATTCCTGTGTCATTGTGGTAGAACTAGATAGGTGAAGAACTGTGAGTTCACTGGGATGAGAAAGTGCGCTTATTGTAAAGATCAATTAGGTAAAGGATGAAAATATTAAAATAAAAGAGCTGAGAGTCGAGTCGAAAAGCTTCATGTCAACCAAAGTGTTCAGGCAGTAAATCAAGCTAAAGAATGTCAGTTAAAGCCCCGGGGTTATTAACACGTAAACACAAATGATATAAATGGTGGTCTCTGCTCCTGTCATTTGAAGTTTTATCTGTGAGTTGTTTTACACACCAGTCTGTCAGAGGAGCTGACTTCACAGGTACAATGAGCTCTTCTTTGTGTTTCAGCCATGAACCTTCAGATGCGATGGACTCTTCTTATCTTATTGTTTCTACACAACACAGATATCTCCTGGGCAGGTATGGATGGATGGCTGGTTATATTTTGTTAATTTTTAGGTGTGCTAAATGTTTCATACTCTTTATTTACACATTTCTCTTCATAGCAAAGTTCAGCAGAAGCAAGTCTCTTTACAAAGAATATTTATTTTTATTTGTAAGCTTTTTGTCAAAGAAAAGTAAGAGAAAGAATTTAATTGTTTTTGTTTTATGGCTTGCAATAGTTTAAACCTTGAAAAATAATTTAAGGACAGTTTATTCTACAAGAAGTCAGAAAGATGAAATGATAATGAAACATTTATGAGTAGGCTAACATGGTTTTCATTAACTTTTGTCATTTTTTTCTAATTTACAAATCACATCCTGGTCGTCACTCCACTCCTGTGGTTTCCTTTCCAGACAGCTTCATCGTTGTTGGTCCTTCTAAGCCCGTCGTCACTTATGTCGGTGAAGATGTGGTCCTGCCAGCCTCCCTCTCACCAGCTCTTAATGCTGAGGCCTTTGAAGTGAGGTGGTTTACAACGGACTTCAGGACACCAGAGCTGTTATACACCAATTACAATATCGGGAGACAGACTGACACAAGAAGAACTCTGAGCAGAGACAACCTCAAGAATGGCAACGTGTCTCTAATAATCAGAAATGTCCGTGTTTCTGATGATCAACTCTACAGGTGTTATGTGTACTTAGGACAAAGAGATGATGAGACTCGGGTCTCACTCACTGTTGAAGGTCAGTGTGCATTTGTTTCTAGTTGTATTATGGGATGGCACAATGACTCAGTGGCTAGATCTACTGCCTGATGAAGTCCATGTCCACTTCCCATGAACACTTGTTGTCAGTGTAGAGTTTGCACTTTTACCTCCTCATCAGGTTTTACTTTTTTCTGAGTATTTTGATTTTCCTTTCAAATCGAAAGACATATGAATTGGGTTAACTGGTGATGTTAAAGTCGGCCAATATGAGTGACCGGGTCCCATGATGAGATAAGGAAGATAATAATAATAATAATAATAATAATAATAATAATAATAATAATAATAATAATGAAACAATTTATTCATGTCGTACATTCCTCCTTATCAAAGCTCTTCACAGAAAGAACAACAGGGAATATATGACATTGGAAACAAACACTAAATAAAGACAAATACAGAATATACAAAGAACTGAAGTAAAATAAAAGTTGACAAACCAGAATAAAATACAAAAATACCATTAAAAATGAGAAAACCTTGAATCAGTAACATTGTGTGATACAAACAAACATCATCTCAGGTGGTCCTGCAGCCCTGAAACTCTATAAATGATATAAGGTGTATAACTAGATATGCTAAAACATAACAGGTAAGTAATAAACAGAGCAAGATTATAAACATAACATACATAAGGACACAAACAATGAAATATACACAATTATAATATTTAAAAATCACCAGAAGATCACAGATGGTTAAACTACACCTAAAGTGGGTTAAGACCCTGTCTAAAACGTGACACTGGACGCCATCAGGTGGGACATCAAGTGGGACAGCAGGTCACCTGAGAAGCCTCCCAGCACAGACAGCATGCCAAGGAATTGGAGTCCAGAGGTCAAAGGTGCTGCTCCTCTGGTTTGTAGGACTGTTGAGGTGACAAACTCCTCAGGTCCAGGCCAGTAATATTTCAATAGCTGGTCTCTTTATTTATGAGTGTGAAGACATTCAAAGAAATGTCCTCAAAGTCTCCAAACCTGCCAACTTACCTCAGTTGGTCCCAAGCATTTACAAACTGACGCTCTGCCAAGTTTCATTAAATATAAGCAATAAATAAAATGATCAGAAACAAGTCAAACAAAATAAAATCAAAGCCTGCACTCCAAACTAAAACAACCAAATTCCTTTATTTGAGCAGTTCATTCCTAACCGTATGCCATGTCAGCTGATGTTAAAGTGTTTCTTCTTCTTCTCTTCACTGATCTTCCACTCTTTTGTGTTTCATTAGTTTTAGGTGCTCAGCCCTCCATTTCTATGAGCTCCACTGAAGGCCAGAAGACCCGACTGGAGTGCAGCGCTGAGAAGTGGAACCCCCAACCAGAAGTCACCTGGAGGGACATGAATGGGGCAGACGTGACGTCACAGTCCACAATAAAGTCAGAGCGGGACTCCGAGGGTCTTCTGAGAGTGAGCAGCGTCCTCCCGGTGAAGGAGGAGTACAACGTGTTCAGCTGTCTGATGAGAAGTAAAGCACCAAAGCCAGACTGGCACTCCGGACTTGGCATCTACAGTACGTCATTGAATAGTGTGGCACTAGCAGCATTGACACTTTATTTTTACACAGAATGTGGCACTAAAGCACATATTTGTAGCTCAGCTCTAAAAGCTAGGCTCCCATTTACTAATTACCTGGAAAATCAATGTAGTAACTAATTTAGTGTTAAACGATGTGCCATATGCACATTAAAAGAAAAGATCCATAAGTGGAAATGAAATATGAATAAGAGTTGGAACTTTGAAATACAGGAATTCACATCACCACACACACGTGAACAAATCTACAATGTCAGGTACAGTTGGCTAGCAGTGCGACTTTGAGACAAGGCCATCGTGAAAATAGAAAAATAGAAAATTCAGTTGTGACTCAGTCTAGGAGTGGACCTCCATATATATCTGTGTCACGTGATTCAAAGAAATGAAAAGTAAACTTGTAGATTAAAAGACGTAGGAGACAAACACTGGAGGAGAACGACACTGAGTGGACATTAATGGAGGTGAGATACTGGATAATTAATGATGGAGAACGAGAGGGCTGATGGACACGCTGATGACATGGCTGTGAAGGTGTGTTTGGTCCCAGGCTCCAGCTACAGGAGCACATCATCTGTGGTGTAAATGCAGGGTCTCATGATGCTCCCCTTAGCATGAAGGAGTCCCACTTGATGGATTCTTCTGTGTTTTCCTCACCTGAACCTCATTCCTGTCTCACAGACTCACACGTCTTCCTCTCATTTTGCAGGTTTCTCCCCAGGGGTCTCTGGCTGGTTGGTGGCTTTCTGCGTCTTGTTGGTTCTTTGCTTAGTGGTGACTCCCCTGCTGGTCATTCAATGGAGAAGAATGAGAGGTGAGGACAGAAGATCTCACATCGACATCAGAACAGACTGACTGCTCAGTAAATGGTAAAGTTATTCATAAATAATTCATCTTTATATTCTTTTTTGTCTTCCATAGAAACAAACACCAGATATGATTCAATAGGTGAGTACAGTTTGATTTCAGTTACTTTGTGGCTTTTACTGTCATCGGTGAATCCTGAGACGTGTCAGTCAGTTTGTATTTTGATCACACAATTCACAGTTAGCGGCTGTAGGAGTCCACATTGGAAATCCACTGACAATGGAAGGACATGCAGACTGTCCACTGGAGACATCATACCAGGAGCTGACCTGGAGTTTGAGTGCTGTGGGCTGACAAACCTAACGTCACGTGTGCTCTGAGTGCCAAATGGCTCCTCCATTACACATTTAGTCCTCTCTCTAGTCGTGAGTCAGCACAGGGCTGTAGATATGAGACACTCTGATCAAGGACTGGTCTGATGAGCTCGACTTGTGCTGATTTACCTCTTTCTACTTGGCCACTGCTCATCTGTCTCCTGTGATGGTGAGGTGGCTTCTCAGGGGTCTTCAGAGTCCATGAATATCTGAGCAGTTCAATTAGTGAAGGCCTTGGTGTGACTGAATAAACGTGAACTGGTCAGGAAATTCAAAATGGGAGATCAGGCCGGCCAGCCTGAATGTGAAGAGGAGACGATTTGAAAATGGTCAGCATTGAGCCAATGTGGCCCACCACGTTCAGTGAAGTCTTCTGTGTCTCCTTTGTGTTGGTGCTTCATGTGTGAATAGAGAAGGAAACAAAAACAATAAAAAATAAACAGCTTTTTAAATTTATTTTATGATTTTGAATCTAAAATTCATTCATCTGTTATCTGATTCCAATTAACGGTAGCAGAGAGTTGACACACGACAGTAGAAATCCATTTGTAAGGTGCCAGTCTGTGACTCACACACACACACACACACACACACACACACACACACACACACACACTCACACACTCAAACACTCAAACACACACTAATACTCTTAACATATTTATTGTTCTTCTTTGGAATGAATAGCAGATAATGCCACGAAGACAGTAGAGAAGCATGGACACTGATTGGGCTGGGCAGCACTGTCAACCTCTGTGCCAGCATGTTCACTTCACTTAATAATAATAATAATAATAATAAAAGCACATTTTATTTCTAACACACTTTTCTTGAACCAGAGTGCAATAAGGCATAGCAAGAACAGAAGAATAAAAAGTATAAAGTAAGCAGTAAATATCCATCCATCCATTATCCAACCCGCTATAACTACAGGGTCATGGGGTCTGCTGGAGCCAATCTCAGCCAGCACAGGGCACAAGGCAGGAAACAACCCCGGGCAGGGCGCCAACCCACTACACAAGCAGTAAATAACAAAGTAAAAACCAATTTGTGACATCCAGTAATAAATCCAAACAAAGCAGGAGAGTCAAACAGAACGTCATTAGATTCTGTAAATCAAGTTCTCATCCTCCATGACTTGAAGTTTCCTCCTGCAGGGACAAAGAGCCAGCAGAATGGAGGGTCTGACGAGGCCACAGATGTGACGAGAGGCTGTGCCGTGGACTTCTTTGTGTGTTAGAATGAGAGTTTTAAATGTGACGTGTTTGTGAGCAGAGAGCCAGTGCAGTGACGCCAGTACAGGGGTGATGTGACGGTTCAGTGACGTATGGGTACGAGTCTGAGCAGCACAGTTTTGCACACACTGGAGCTTCTTAAGAGAATTTGCTGGTAGACCAAAGAGAAGAGCATTGCAATAATCTCAATGATGAAGGGCCTTAGATGAAGACATGAATTCTCTTTTCAGAAGCAGATAGTAACAGAAATATTCAGGGTCCTGCCATCTTGTGCTGATGAAACAAATACATTTTGGTAATGTTTTTAATGTGTGCATCAAACGTGAGCTGACTGTCATAAATAACTCCAAGGTCACAGACATTAATGGTAGGTGATAACAGAATTCTATCAACAGATGAACTCAAATGATTTATTTTTTGTACAGAAGAAGAAGGACCCATTAAAGAACCTCAGTCATTAAGCAATTTGATTGAAGGAACGTCTGTTGCACCCTTGACTTTGTTTCATGGAGTCAGTTTGTGAGGAGAGTAGTGGTGGAAGTTTACCCCAATATGGATTTGAGTGTCATCTGCGTAACAATGATCTCCTAAATCGTACATCTCTGTCATTTCCCCTAAAGGTTACATATAAATATGGTATCGTATGTAACGTATGTCACCTGAAAAGTCTTCACTTGTGACAATGTCCCTAGTCAACCTCAGAAGCAGACATATTGCTGTATATTTTGTGGCCACTAGGGGTGCCCCAGAGCTCTGAACAGCAGATACAACCACGTCAGACACCAACGGAGGATAACATAACATGTTTTATTACATGACAACACCTCACAACTCTTACTTTAAACAATACGTCAAATAAGTGCTTTATTGTCTCCCTCTGCTCCTCCTTAGTGAGTGTCATCCTCTTCCTCCCAACTCTGACTCTCCAAGTGAAGGAGACGCTCTCTTGTATGTTGGACCCTGGTGTACTTCTGGTGTCATGACATTGCATTCTGAAAGCACATATGGGGGTCACATGATCAGGTACTGTAGGCTCTCTTATGGAAGTGCCCTCTGGTGGCAGACACAGACCCTGGCAGGATTGCCCTTCTGAACTACAAGTCATATGAACTGAGCCAGTGGATCACTGCCGTCTCTCATATTGTAGGCTGTATTGTCCTTGATATTTCATCCAGTCCATCTGTTAAATTTCCACCACGTAGGACAAGAACCAAAAGCCATCCTGGGCAGGTGGCACAGCCTTTCATTGTGGCCTCCCAGCTGGACAAAGTATCAGCCTTCACCCCAGTTGGGACGCCACTCCATCCGTATGACGTTCACAATATACAGTATATATAAATATTCATCTGAGGTGTCCTTCATCCATGGAGAGACTGGTGTTGTCAGTCCCACTTCTCTTCTCAAATGTTCACTTTGTTCTTCTCTTTGTGTCTACAGTTGGATTCCTTCCTATTTGGTTCCTGCACAAGGAAATTGGTAAGAAAAGATTTTTCTTCTTTGTATTAAAATGCAAAATAAAACTGTTAAAGATTTAAATGGAGGGAGAGAGTTTAGTAATTCAAGGGACACAATAAGAACGTGAAACATTAGTGCTAGAAATGACAAGTCCAAGTAGAGGCACTTTGCTAAGAAACATTCTGGAGTCTAAGGATGCTTTCCTGATAATATTATTATGAATATGATTTGTATTTGATTCCATGTCTGAGAGTGAATCAGTATTTTATAAGAACTGTTTGAACGTTCTTAGCTCACACACACCCTGAGGTGCCCACTGTGCTGTCCTCTCGTATCTTATTTACGCCACTCAGTAAGGTGCCTTGTGTTTTCTTCTCATCTTCTTCTTTTATTTTAGTCCACTCTTCTTATCGTTGGTCCATCAGTTTGAGGGTCCTGGGGCTCAGACCCTACCTCAGTAGTACTGGACACAACACAAGAGTCCTCCTTATCCTTTGTTTGCTGTTGTTTTTATTCTAAAGCTCCGTCTGCTCCACTCAGTCTGATTATTAAACATTTGGATTTCTGTCCTCACATTTGGATTCACCACATTATTTTAACTGTGAACCCCTAAGAGTGAGCAGGACCCCGTGAAGTGGGCATCACATGTCACCTGATAGAAGTTCAGTCCTCCACTGTCACTCTGATGTCTCAGGTCACACAGCAGTTTGTTTCTGGTCACCGACACTCAGACAGTTGGCACTGAGGAGCCATTTGAACTGACAATGGAGAAGACAAATAGCAAGGCCATCAGTAGGAGACAAACTGGTCAAGACGAGGGTCTTCTGGCACGTGTCTTATTGTATTGCAGTCACACTAATTACACCTGCAGCGTTCATTTCTGTGTTTCTGTGGTCACGAGGACACGGTCAGAAGTCTCACAGTAGGACCTCCACTCCTAATAATCATAAATAATTCTGTTCCTTCTTCATCAGACGTCACGCAGATTCAAAGCCAAAGGCCAGTAGGCTGTTAATTCTGCAAATCCACTTTCAGTCTGTGCTTGGCACTCCAGCTATTGTCATGTCCATTGTTCTGCTGTCTATTATAAGGGGTCTTTATGAAGGGAAATTTGAAATGCAAAGATATTTTAAGACTTCAGAAGAGGAAAATGAAAGTAAATGAAAGTAGCGAGTGAGAACTGAAGAGATGATGTGTTAAGTTGACCCACCTGATTATTCACTCAGTAACGCAGCTCTCTTCTTCTGCAGAAAAGTCACAACGCGTCACCAATGCAGGTACAATATTTGAACTGGGGGTCACTGGGGGTCTTTCAAGTCTCACTCTTTATTGGACTCATTAAGTTTATTTCTTTATTTCTTATTTTACAGAATGGAGGAGAATATGCAGCTCAGCAGGTACGGTTGATAAGCTGCTCATGAAATTCTCATTTTCTGTGTCTGTAGTCTTTGTGTCTTCATGTTAAACGTGTCACCTTCATGACCATGACAAGCAGCACCTTGTGAGCTCTGTGACTGTCCCCCAGGTCTCAGTTAATGGCTGAGGTCCCTCTGTGTGGGTGACATGGTGACACAGTGGTAGCACTGCCATCTCCCAGTAAGGACACTGGGGTTCACATCCTGGGGGCTCCTTGTGTGGAGTTTGCATGTTCTGCCTGTGACTGTGAGGGTCTCCTCCGTGTGCTCCAAAGACATGCAGGTTAGGTGGTCCGGTGACGCTCAGTTAGCCCTGATGTGTGTCTGAGTGTTTGCCCGCTGATGGACTGGCGTCCCGTCCATGTGTTGTTCCTGCCCTGCCCTGATGCCTGCTGTGATCGGCTCCATCTGCCCCTCGACTCTGCCCTGGATAAGCAGGTTATGACAATGGATGGCTGCTTGTTCTGTGTGTTTAAAGGCAGATGAGCTGCTAGTTAAGGAACAGGAAGACCTCAGCCTCTACTGCCCCCTGGTGGTCTCTTTGAATATCGCTAGTTCTCTTATTCCTATGAAGTTCACTAAACAGTCCTCTGTCATAAACAGCTGGATTCTCCTTGGCAGGCGGACATTACTTTATTTTGTGTTTCAAGAACGTCAGACAAGTCAGTAAAGACAGAACTAAAGACCGGACCCTCCTCGTGCAGACACAACTCCTCAGATGTCTTCCTCGGTACAAAGGACGCTCTTGTCTTGTAGACTTTATTCTCAGAAGGTCATTTTGATTCGGTGGTCTCGTACCGATTAGCACTGCGTGTCATTGTCACTAATCCTGCTACTTAAAGACTCCATGATGTCCCTTCTGTCACTTAGGACCCTCTTGTGTTTCAGTGCAGACCCTTTCTCAGGCCCCATGATTTCCAGCATGTCGATGTTGAAGTATTTGTGAGATGACAACACTGAGGACACACTTGAGGTTTTCACTCCCAACGTTTGCTCTTTTTAAAGTAAACTGAGTGCTGCTGAGTCCTCACAGGGCCCGCTGTCCATTCTCAGCCCCTCAGTGTCCAGTCCTGTCCCCTCTTTAGTGCCACTTTGTGTTTTGTCCTGCTGTCCTGTCCTTTGTCATCACTATCAGTGTTGTCACCTTGTATGTCCTCTCGTCCCCTCTCCTTATTAAAGCCCCCCTCACCTGTACTGACTGGTCACATGGTGTCTCTGCTGACTGATGACTTGTGACACTTCATCCTCATCACTGACAGGCGGCCATCTTGTGTTGTTAGATTCAGGGTCATAAATTCAGTGCCCCCCATTGTCACTTCTGACAAGGAACTGAGAAACATAAAGTGGGGGGTCTGCTAAATAAAAGGCCACCAACGCAGTGTAAGGACGAGAAAAGTGACAGAGTCACCAATAGAGCAGAGCAGAGCAGAGCAAAATGAATCAAAGTGGACAGGAATGACAGGAACAGGACAACAGGCCAGGGGGGACATGAGACCCTCAGGTTAGTGACGACAAGTCTGAGAGCTGCTGGTGAGTCTGTGAACGAGTGCCAGGCCTCACTGGTGGTCTTCTTGTTTGTGTCTTTAACAAATCCTCGCTGTGTGATTCGTCTTTTATTAAAATGTTCACAGCGTGGTGATCAGGCTCTTTAGGGTTAAATGAAGATAAAATGGAGGAGGTCAGAGGTGCGACTACACAGGGGGGCCGAGCAGTGACACAGAGAGACACACGAGGGGCTTGGTGGGCTGAGAACTGAACACGTGCTGTTTGACGTCTTTGTCTTTTAATGTTCAGGTCCTTCAAGGAGTGTAAATGTGTTGTTGTCTTCCTCAAGTCCCCTGATTTCCTGACGTCTTCCTCTTTTCTTCTTCTTCTCCTCAGCTGATGTCACTTTTGACCCTGAGACTGCACATCCATGTCTCATTGTGTCTGAAGATGGGAAAGAAGTGAGAGACACAGACACATGGCAGAGAGTGACGAACAATCCAAAGAGGTTTAACCACTGTGTTAATGTCCTGGCCAGAGAAGGATTTACGTCAGGGAGACACTACTGGGAGGTGGAGGTCGGGGGAAGACTGCGTGGGATTTAGGAGTCGCCAGAGAGTCGGCCAACAGGAAGGGGGATTACACTGATCCCATATTATGGATACTGGACTGTAGGGCTGATGAATAAGAACAAGTACGCAGCTAACATTGGCCGTCCTATCCCCCTCCCCCTGAGAGTGAAGCCGCAGACTGTGGGGGTCTTTCTGGACTATGATGAAGGTCAGGTCTCCTTTTACAATGCCCAGTCCCGCTCTCACCTCTACACCTTCACAGACTCCTTCACTGAGCCCCTCTATCCGTTCTTCAGTCCTTGTCTTAATGACGGTGGTAAAAACCGGCCCCTCTGGTCATCTGCCCCCTGCGCACACACTGACCCCTCTGTATTAATTTCGTCTGTCCATCTCTGAGCAGCACAAAGCCGATGGAGACTTTCTTTAACATCAGACCACCGAACTCAAAGCCCCCCTGAGGTGTCCTGCTGTTTGCTGCTCGTCTGATTTTCATTTTTAATGAGACATCAGGACTGAACACTTGGGATTTTTAAATGGCGTCGGATCAAAGCATCGGCTCCATCATCAAATGTGAATCTGAGGGTCTGAGAATGAACAGAAATCCTGAGTGCGCGTCTTTAATTTGACATTCAAAGAGGAATTCAACAAAGATGGTCGTGTTCTCCACAGCACTGGATTGGTTTTCTTCAGTCGTTGTGTGACGTCACTTGCTGGTGGTCAGTCCTGATGACCCTGAGGTGCCCACTTTGTGACATTAAAAGACATGAAGAGTGTGAGCTGAGCAGAAGAAATCTGAGACCCTGAATATCGAGACCACCGTCCATTTTGTAACTCGCTTATCTAATTCAGGGTCACAGGGGCTGTCAATGTGGGGGCAACACGGATAAGAACCAACCTGTGACACCAGAGCTGAAGGCCGGACCACCAATCACTGTGCTACTACGAGACCACCGATCAGACAAACCTGAATTCCTATCTAGCGTTATATACTTCTATTGTTAAACGTGGACTGAAATACACAACACTGTAAGTCTGCTGAGAAGTTCATCAACACTGAGATGAGTTTGTGATGAAATGAAATAAAACAGAAAGGGACGTCAAATGAAATAAAGAAAGGCAGGAATTACAAAAAGAAATCATCGACATCAGTGAGGTGACACGGCGCTGTCCTCTGTAAGAAAATGGCTTCTCGTGAACTTCTCTGAGGGTCCACCTCACAGTCCTGAACCTCCGGCAGACTCGACGTCATTTCAGTGACACACACAGGTGGTCTGCTGCAGTGCTGGAGTCGGAGTGTGTGACAGAAATGACAATAATAAGTTTAATTACTGAACAGAGTGCTAGACGTGAGAAAAGAACTGAAGAAACAGAATTCAAAAATGGACGACTTCACACAAATCAGAACAATTAAAAATGACAACAGAATACAGAATTGTGTGTGAATGGCACCTCTTGTGGTCATGAAGTGTAATTAAAATAATTCAAAATGGACTCCAATTCATCAATCCAGTCCTCGTCTGAATCAGTTTATTTATTGTGCATTTGAGTGTGAAGGCGTATGTGAGACTCAGAAATGTCACTTTGTCTGTCATTTATAAATGAACTCAAATAGAGTCAGGGACAGAGCTGCAAGTGTGTTTGTCTGGTGTTACCAGTGACCAGGGGATGTGCAACTGGGAGAACTGGGAGAAGAGTCATGTGACACCAGGAGAACACGTTAACTCCACAGAGACGCTGAGCATGATGGGATTTGATGTTAGAGTTGTGAGGCACTGGGCCACTTGGGGGGTTTAATGTAATAATAATAATAATAATAATAATAATAATAATAATACTAAAGTTACATTTGTTGAACAGAAGCCTCTATAAATACACGTCGGCCTGCAGTATGAAAGTTGAGTCACTGATGAGATTTGCTGAGTGACTTTGGAGTTGTAGATAAACTCGTGTCATCAGCGTGATCTTCATGCTCTTCCTCTCACTAATCACAGTCACTGCTCTCGTCTGCACACCACACACATGTCGGTGGTCTTACTGTTTGTATCTTTGACTTTCTCACATGTTAATGAAACTCTAAACGTGATGTTCGTGTTTGTCAAGCAGACAAGTCAGAGTTTCCTGTAATCTGCACACTTGTCAGTAAACCTGAACTTGAATGTTTGCTCAGATTTTGGCCTCCCACAGCCCTTTTGTATCTCCGCTGCTTTAAGGATGTCACACTGTGTCTGTTCTTCTGTCCATGTCTGTCTGTCTCAGCTGACTCACACACCTTTGCTTCACGCGTTCTTCTCCTCTCAGTCGCCTTTTGCCTCTCGCTGTTTGTGATGAGACTCCTTGTGTCATTTCTCATGACGTCTTCTTCTATGGCCTGTCCTCCTGTTCTTATTGTTTGGTCATTTATTACAGTATTTTATTGATGTTCTTTTATTTTATTTCTATTTATGTTATTTTGTTAATTGTATGTTTTTCTTCTTTTATTGTAAAGCCCTTTGGCCACAGCATTCCTATGTTGTTTTAAATGTGCTATATAAATAAATTGACATTGACATTGACAAATCGCCACCCACTCAAGTCAGTCTGATTGTTAAATGCCATTATTGTTATAGTTTATCTAGTTTTAAAGACAATAAGACACAGAATGGTCGTGCGTGCAGGTCAGCTGGTCCATCTGAAGTGTGACTTTGTCACTCCAGCGCACTCAGTGTGTCTCTTGTTGCTCCTCAGCCTGCTGCAGATCCTTTAGCATTGTGAACTTTATTTAAATGCACAGAGTTAATGTCACTGCTCAGTCACTGATGCCACTGTCCTCTCTTACAGACATGGCACAGAGCGTCACTAACGCAGGGGAGAACTGTAATGAGTGTCTGGCGGCTGGGCAGGTGGTCTCCAGTGTGTTGGACTCACTTTTACAATCCACAGCTCTGCTGGTGACTTGAAGAGACGTTAACATCACACACGGACTCTCATGTCTGTGTTCTTGGTGTCTTTAGAAAGTCAATGCAGTGTGACACATTTACAAGCACACCAGTCAGAGCACTGGGACCGGTAGCACCAGTAGGGAATGTTCTAGAAAAGATGAACAGAACAGTTAGCATTTAATAAAAGAAATAAAGAAATGTTTGTCAACCAGGCTGATGTCCCACTCGCTGTCAGACATTTCAGGTCACTTTGTGTTGTGATCAAATTTGAATTCATTATGTGGAGTGGATGACACCTCACTTAGCTGTGGGACATGAAATATCAAACATGAGGGGACACACTGAACACAGTCACACAGTCCATGTGCCATACAATCCCAACATCAACGATGGCGTCATCAGCTTGGGTCACTGACTCATGGGGACAAGAAGTGATGGCAAAGAAAAACATCAAGGAGGCAGTTCACATGGCAGTCAGGTCAGTTTTAATGTTAATAAATGTAAAGTGAAGTGTTTGTGGGAATGTGCAGTCTTAATATGCCCAGAAAAGTTAAATTGTCATTTATAGTCACTTTAGAACTGATTTTAAATCTGATGTGAGCGTTATATTCAAGTCACAGAGTCCTCTGAGTTGGTGGTGCCATCACCTCACATGTCCACTCACTGCTGCCTCAGCCACTGCCTGCGTGTTCTTTGTGTGTTATCCTGATGACCATCTCCAAGTTCTCTTAAGCTTCTTCTCAAAGAACCAGACCCTGACTCGTGAGTGACGTCACCCTGTGGGTTGCCATCCTGGGTTTGTATTTTCCTGCTCTGAGCCCACTGCTGCTGGTAGAAACTGCAATATCTTGAAAATGTGAAATAGAAAAGAAGGTCCAGGAAATGGATGGATGGGTGAGAAACAAACTAAAAGAAATAAAATATACAGTGGGAGCCACGTCAAACAGCCGCCTGGAGCATGACAGGTCCATGACAGGACCATGCACGATCCGTGCACGGAATGTGATCCCCCGCGATGACACAGTTAACGATGCCCTGCCCCATAAACGCCCCCATGCGCTTTCTAAAAAGATGGTTGCAATGCTGTATAATCCCGCCAGATGGAGCATTGACTGCTTCAGTTAACTGCAGTGTCCAGGAAGCCCTATACCGTATCTTTAATATACTGTACAGGCAGTTCTTGTATTGTCAACATAGTTTCATAAATAGATGACGTGGTAAAAAAAACAACAACAAACCGATTAATAAAACAGATTTGTTAAATCACTCAATACACAACCCATGATGATTATGCTATTTATTATTAAATAATGAATTAATAAAACTAGTTAGTAAAATATTTTTAAGACATCCTTAATAATCCTTAAAGACACGGTACGTCTGTAATTTATCTATACCGATCATTGTAGGTACGGAATACAAATGCAGGCTATGTACAGTATTTTAAATTACGGTGTATTTTACCTAGTTCCATTTAATATACTGATAAATTATATTTTGCTGCAAAGTAAAGCTCAAAATGTAACTTCTGCTTGGGTTTGTTTTCGTTATATTTTTTGATGTTTTCGCTGATGTTTTTTTTTCCACTGATGGTCAAAAATTGCCATAACAAAGGCAATTAATGGCGCATGCAACCTGAGACATATCTGTCCATATGGGTCAGTATTTCTTTTGTCATTTAATCATGCATAATGCCTCCCCATCAAAAAATCTGATGGGGCATTAATCACTTATCACAACTGCGAATAGATGCAGCAGCAGACAGATTAAATCCCCATAAACACTTGGCAACAATAGTAAAAAAGTTAGCGCCTGTTATACCAATGTATTTTTACTGATTTTTTTACTGCTTATATTTTTTATCTAGTTTCGTTTGGTTTTATGCAATTTCATGTGTTATTTGTGCATGCACGCACGCGAGAGAGGGTCGAGAGAGCTTACAGTACAGTATATTGTGATTTGTCCAAGGTCGCTAGAGCCTGGCTTACTCCTACCAATATAAATTATTTCAATTAAAACCCATTTGTCTCAATCACAAATTAAGCCAACGCTGTAAACAAATGACACAATAAATTATACATTCTAAAAATCAAGTTTTATTCGAACATTTGCAAAATATATACACACAAAAAAAATGAAAACCATAAATTACTGCTAAAGCCAGCCCGTGGCTGTTCAGGGTCAAGTTTACGAGGGCTTCTCAGTGTTTCGTTGATTTTACTTCTGACTCGGAACCAGTGGTCCGCTGTCAGATCCGGAAATCTCTACATGACAGTCTCGTGCACCTTGTCTTTTAAATTCTTGGGCAATTTGGCTTTGCCGTTTGTCCCACTCCAGTTCACCTGCTTTGCCCAGCTCTGGTAGGCCTCAAATGGACAGAGTGCCATAAAGACGCTGCATATACATCTGGGCGACGCTCTCCTCGCTGGAAACACTCTTTGTAAAATGTCTCCTCCCTTTCAGCAGTCAGAGGCCTAAGAGGCACATCTGGAAGGTGTGTGCTTTTCTTGAAGCTGATGCTTTGATGGCAGGCTGAAGTAGAAGTTAAAAATGCTGGTGACATGGTCAGTTCAGCGTTGCCCTCATCAGAGTCTGGAGACCCAAATAGCTGACGTCCACAAGAGGGGCGTGGGGGCAGAGGTGAGCTGCTGCCACATCGGAGGAATGGGGGTTCTCTCGCTTTCTAGCTGTTCCAGTCTCTGGGTGATAGCCTCCAGCTGAGTCTTTAGGGCCAGCACACCCTCACACGGCCCCACTACCTTGGTTTGGACCAGCTGTTGTTCCATTTTGTCATTCGACATTAAACACGTATGTCCTGGTTTGTTCTATTGTAAACATGTCTTATTAAAGATGCACTGTATTGTGGGACATGGCAGTTTTGTAATGTTCAGTAGTGTCCAAGCAGCCGGTTACTAAGTTCAATAATTAAAATAACTTACGTTAACATAGTTTCATAAATAGATGATGTGGTAAAAAAGGGAAAAACGATTAATTAAACAGATTTAAATCACTCAATACACAACCCATGATGCTCATGCTATTTTTAATTAATTAATTAATTAATTAATAAAACTAGTTAGTAAAATATTTTTCACGACATCCTTGCCAGATAGCACAGGTACGTCGCGGAGACGTCTGCTAAAGAGTGTATCATCTGGTAAACATCACATTCGTTTTGAACAAACGCCCTCTGCCAGACATCTGCCAGATGAGAAAGATGACGTTGCATAGACATCTCCACGACGTGTGTGTGCTATCTGGGTTAACAATCCTTAAAGACCTGGTAACATCTGCAATTTATCTATACCGACGCTGTAGGTACGGAATACAAGTGTACAAGCTATGTACAGTATTTAACATTATGGTGTATTTGATCTATTTCTGTTCAATACACTGGTAGATAATATTTTGCTGTAAAGTAAAGCTTAAATGTAACTTCTGCTTGGGTTTGGTTTTGTTATATTTTTGATGTTTTCGCTGATGTTTTTTTCGCTGATAGTCAAAATGGCATAACAAATCAATTAATGATGCTTAATATCTGGAACAAATATCTGTCCATACGGATCATTATTTCTTTAGTCATTTAACCAGCATAACGTTCCCCAACAAAGATCTGATGGGCCATTAATCACTTCTCACAACTGTGAATAGATGCGGCAGCAGAGACAGATTAAATCCCCATAAACATTTACACTTGAAAACAATACTAACAGAACTAAACATTTCCAGAGGGTTAGCGCCTGTTATCTCAGGACAGGAATCACCTACAGGATACTACTGTATTTTTCACTGCTTATATATTTTGCCATAGTTTCATTTGGTTTTACGCAATATCATATATTTGTGTGTGTGTGTGTGTGTATGTGTGTGTGCAAGAAAGAGTGAGAGAGAGAGTGCGTGTGCGAGAGGGCTTATATTGTGATTTGTGCACGGTTAAAGCCTGGCACTACTAATAATAAAAAACATTTCAATGTAACAACCCATGGGTCTTAATCACAAAATCAGCCAACACAGTAAACAGATGACACAAGAAATTATATACTCTGAAACGTTCATTTGAACATTTAAAAATATATACAAAAACATAAATATAAAACAATCAACTATTATTGTTCAAGTCAGTCCGTGGCTGTTCAGGATCAAGTTTACGGGCTTCGTTTAACGTTGAAGCACTAACGCTAAAGTGCCACCAGTGTGTGTGTGTGTGTGTGTGTGTGTGTATATGCGCTCCGGCATTCGTCAGGTTTGTCTGAGCTGGCTTTAACACAAACACATTTGCATGCCGGCAGGATGAAAAACCATTTTAGCACCATCTAACAGTGAGTAATAAGGAGAAGTCAGTACATTCTCCGTTGAGATTTCTCACATTCCACTCCTCCTAAGTTTGTCTTTTAATGAAGTTCTAAGAAAACTAAGAAAAATATTTTTATAAAAACATGATTTCCAACTTGGCGTTTATAAAGATTCAGACAGACTGAATTTAAGAATGCACCCCTAGTAACCTAAAAACACACACACACACACACCGAAGAGCAAAGCGGAGCTACGCATTCACACCTCAGACCGTCTTTTGTCTTGTAAATGAGGTCTCCTAATTCACCTTCCAATCCCCACCAGCACACGCACTCTTTGTCTGTACTGTACGCTGGTGCTGTTTGTTAGGCACTTGGTTATACTTTAATGTATAAAACACTTACTTCCTGATTTGTTTTATTTTAATATAGCTTATTACCTTATTCAGCAAAATAAACAACGTTATCTTTGTGTTAATTATTAACGTATTGATGTCTTTTAATTAAGGACAAAAATAGACCATGCGCTTGTGTTTAGGACTGCTGAACAGCTGTGTTCATAGGTTTAATCAACAATTTACAAGACAACAGTTAAAGCATTTGTGGATGAGAGGTGTGTGTGTGCGTGTGTGTGCGTGTGTGTGTGTGTGTGTGTGCGCTCCTGGCATTTTCTCCGTTGGCTTTAACACAAACACATTTGCGCAGACAGGTCTAAAGAACCCCGCCAATAAAACACACACAGAGCAATTAGCAGCGTGTCATAGTCAGGATTCTCCACTGAGGTTTCTCACCTTCCACTCCTAAGTTTGTCTTTGCTCTTTTGATGGAGTTCTTAAAACCAAAAAATGATTTATACTGAGAAAAAATGATTATGGGTCACATAATCACAAACACAAACTAGCACAGATACATATGATCAAGTTGTTTTCATTTGTTTCTATGACCAGTAATAATATTAATAATAATTATTATTGTTAGCCCAACTCTTTGACTATTTAAAACACAGGCGTCTCCCATTTTTGCCCATTTATTGTAAGTAGTTGGTTCAAGTAAATTTTTTTTAAATGCCCAAACAATCCCCCAACAATTAAAACACGCACACACGACTTTAGAAATCAAATTTATTCTTCCAAAACTAGTCAAAGTTAAAACCAGTAATTTGTACAAAACATGAATACTTTTATTTATTTTTGCTTAAAGGTCATTAAAATACCCGAATAACACCAGCCACTTATCAGTCTCTATCTGGTTCTTTTATATTAAAATATCAAATTTAAAAACTATTAAAGACGGAACAGTTTAAGTCTTTGTTTCCCCTCAAAGTATCAGACGTTTTGCAATTCTATGTTCAGAATATAGACCTGACCAAACATCATTGTAAAGCTGTTGCACTGTGACGTCATCCCTCCTACAGCTCCCTCAATCAGCTTGATCAGGCTCCTCCAGGAGCTCCAAACTACAGCTGTCACGGTAGCATAATGGTATCAGCCACTGACTAGTATCCAAAGGTCATGAGTTTGATCCCACATGGTTCAGTTTTGAGAAGTAAACTGCACTTATTCTTACTATTTTAGAATAAAACATGCATTTGATTTCAGTGTGTAACAGCCAGTAATTTATGATACTTGTAAAGGTTAGTTTTTTTTTTTTTATTCACTTTTCATTCTCAGTCTCAGTCGTGTTCAGGATCCTTCCCTACCCCCCATCTGAGAATGCTGTTTTCACATAAAGACGCGCTGTAGCTCTGCAGCGTACTTGTGACTGCATTCTCGTACCAATGCTTGCGAACTGAAGTGCCTGCGTGCAGTTTTCATGGCATTACACATCTATTTTTTGAGCATGCCCATGTCGCTCAAACACAGGAACATATGTTGGTGTACAAGAATAAAAACAAGTGCACTTTTATTCTAGACTATAAGTGAAGAAAAATAAAGCAAGTTACAGTAGGCGGTTGATCGACAGCTTGTGTGGTGCAATGCTAAGAACTGCTGATTTCCGATCCGTGCTATATAAAATCATCACATTCAAATATTAACAATTCCCACACACCCTTCCTACATTCACGACATGTGTACTTGTTGCAGTGTACACATCTCTCTGTGCTATGGTTCCTATTACACTGAATGAGCACCTGACATTGTACTTTCTTCCCTAAATAAATCACATTCATTATAGCGCATCTCCAAATAAATCACATTTGAGTTATAGCGTGTCTCCAAATAAATCACATTCGAGTTATAGCGCGTCTCCAAATAAATCACATTTGAGTTATAGCGTGTCTTTATGTGAAAACAGCAGTATCAGAAGGGGGTGGGGGATCATGAACGCGACTGAGAGAATGGAACTGAATTAAAACAAAAGCTAACCTTTACAATTATCATGCATTTACACTGGCTCTTACAGACTGACTGAAATCAAATGTATGTTTTTATTCTAAAATAGTTCAGTACATGCAATATTATTTGAAAACGAACAGCGTCAGATCGGGTTTGAATACACGCTGGCGCTGTTACAGAAGGAGTCAGCTTATTCAGTGCAGCAGTTTCAACACAGCACATGCAATATTATTTGAAATCGAACAGCGTCACATCGGGCATATTCAAATCCGATCTGACGCTGTTCGTTTTCAAATAATATTGCATTAGTGCTGATGATGTTTTACATATATTGTCTCTTTCATTCATCTTGCAGTTTGTAATCAGTGACGCGTGTTTTTCCCAGATCTTGCCAGTTCGCACATGTTGCTGTATGGTGCTGTTTCTTTTGTACTCCAGGACATGCAGGGACAGAATAGTACAGAGCAGTAAGTTCAGCGCTATATGCAATCAGACAGAAAGACAGACAGAGAAGGCACTAGATATATAAATAAACATGGAAGGCACTGTATAATAGATATATAAAAAACAGCTAAGGGGATAGATATATAGATAGGTAGGAAGGAAAGGCACTATATGATAGGCAGACAGGGAAGCTCCTATATAATAATAAAATGACTGTTATTACTATAGTAGATAGACAGGAGTTCAGGCAGGCAGAACGGCGAAGGTTAAAATAAATACATTTTCTCCCCAGCAGGGAATCTTTACAAGTATCATAAATGACACCGGCTGTTGCAGACTGAAATCAAATGTATGTTTTATTCTAAAATAGTAAGACTAAGAGCAGTTTACTTCTCAAAACAGAGTGGTGCAGGATCAAACTCGTGACCCTCTGATTCACAGTCGGCAGTTGATTCTATTAGCCATGGAGGCAGTTATAATAAACGGGTGTCAATGTCGCATGTTAAGGGGCTTTTGTTTCTGCAGTTATATTTTTGAATAAAAGCTCAATTGTTGTGTTAGATTTGTATCTTTTGTGAAATTATTTCTTTGATACTTCAGGCTTCATACATTATATAGTTCATGCCTACATTTTGTCATCTACTACTAGAATATAAAAACGTTTCTGTTTTAACAATGTGTTTACACAGATTACTGTAGAAACGGAACAGACATGAAATGCGTGTGTTCCAAACAACGATCTATTATTTCCACTCTAAAACTCCACTTCACTTCCAGATAATCAATCAAGGCCATGAGCTGGGAGAAGTCGGTGGGGGATGGAATAGCCGGCTGCTTCAGCCTGATTTTTATCAGCACATTTAGATGACAAAAGACGCTGGTGTAGAGCTGTGAACGATTTTAAGAAGCGATATCAGGTGGGACGGATTTACGAATTTTTTCGTAGGCTCTAGTAATTCTATTGTTAAGCCGCCATCTTAATCTCTGTAGTGCAGTTTGGTAGCGTCAGTTCGGCGGGGGGGGGGTGGGTTGTTAAAATCACGTGATTGCAACTTAGCGCAGCTAAATTGCTGGCGTGTGTTAAGCGTGTTGTTGAGAACAAAGCACCATCTAGTGGTGGAACCAGGTAAATGAATAAATAGGGCATGAATGGGCGTGTTTACTGTGAAATCTTGACACGCCTTCTGTCAGTAGAGGGGAGGGGATCACGGCGTGCATAGGGCAGCCGTCGCCATTCACACGGCCGCGCTATTTGGCGTGGCTCCATCTGTATGTGCTTCATAATCTTTATCTTATATCATGCTTGGGTCACAGATTTGCACAGAGACACAGGTGGTTGTAGAAAACAGGAATTTTAATCAAACACTGCAAACAAACATTTGTTTCTTTTCAAAAGCTTAAACACGCTTCATGACAAGTCAGAGATGACAGTTCTGCTAGGAGCAGAGAACGTCAGAGAGAGAGAGAGAGAGAGAGATAAAAGCAAAACAATCAATTCCAAAGCTGACAGGCGCTGCTGCACAAGGCTTTTAAGTAAACGGAGTACTACGCTTAAGGTCTTTATTACGCGTTATAGCGCAAGTGAGTAGGTAAGGAGCAATGTGAGGGTAGTCTGTGTTTCAGGGGTTGGGGTTTTCCCACGGGCGTCTGTATCTTCTTGGGTGCGATCAGCCCTCCAGCTCACACTTAATTTCAAGCATAATTGCTTTTTCTTTCATGATTGTAAAATATTAAACAAATAAAAACATAATTATTTCTTAAGAATACTCACTTTCTCAACTTTATTCACGCTGTGTGAAATATTGATAGAAAAACATCAAATATGTTAACGCATCTAACAAACTTCAGGACCCAGATTACTGTATAAAATAAACAGAACACGTGTTATGTCTCAGTACATTACGACACCTGAATGACACCTCACGTATTCACCAACAGCCTGACATTAGTCTCTTTGTTCTAAATTCTCAAAGCAGGAGGATTTCTTCAGTGAGATATCAGTGTACTAGCTGTGCTGCCCATCTAAGATGACTGAAATCTAAATAATCAACGTGGACCTCAGTGTTAATATTTAAAGTGCACCATCTAATGAAGTCTATTTTTTAATGCCACTAGTAATGAAATACATTTCATTTGCCTTTCCGACAGATGGCAAATCACAACCATTTGTAATAATAAAATGCCACAGATAGACACTTACCCTTTTGTTGAGGTGGATCATCTTTGGAGGAAGTGTACCTTTAAAATACTGCTTATGGTTTATAAAGCCTTAAATAATCTGCTTCATCTTATATATCAGAATATCTGACACGTTATATTCCAAATCGTAACCTCAGATCCTCAAATGAGTGTCTCCTTAGAATTCCAAAAGCTAAACTTAAAAGAAGTGGTGAGGCAGGCGGCCTTCTGCTGTTATGCACCTAAAATCTGGAATAGCCTGCCAATAGGAATTCGCCAGGCTGATACAGTAGAGCACTTTAAAACACTGCTGAAAACACATTACTTTAACATGGCCTTCTCATAACTTCATTTTAATTTAATCATGATACTCTGCATCTTCAATTAATTATCATTATTATGTATGTTGGCTCTCAAATCCGTACTAACCCCTACTCTCTTCTGTTCTTTTCTGTGGTGGTGACCTGCGCCATCACCACCTGATCAAACCACTGTGATGTCCCTCCATTGATGGATTGAAGGCCAGAAGTCTACATGACCGTCATCAAGTCCTTCCATGACAACCCTGAATACCATGAGGACTGATTGAGGTCACTGATGTTTGGTAGAATGCCCGGGGGGGCTGGGTGATCTCATGGCCTGGAACCCCTGGCAGATTTTATTTTTTTCTCCAGCCGTCTGGAGTTTTTTTGTTTTTTGTTTTTTCTGTCCTCCCTGGCCATTGGTCCTTACTCTTATTCTATGTTAATTAGTATTCTCTTATTTTAATTCTTACTTTGTCTTTTTTTCTCTTTCTTCATCATGTAAAGCACTTTGAATTACATTAAATGTTGTTATTGTTAAGCCTGGGGTCCAACTAGAGTCAGCAAGAGCACCAAGAGACAATATATTACAATACTAATCACCTATCCATCCATCCTGCCATTTTGTGAAGTCACTTATGCCAGTAAAAGGCTATGAGACACCAGGGGACATTGCAGCAGCATCAGGAGCTGCCCTTGAATGGCTAACATAGGACACACTCATGCATATATCGTTTATTAAAACGGACTTAATGGTACGATGGTAAGTCAGTCTGTTTCTGTTGTGTCCTGTATTTGTGAACCTTTGTTCACTGGATTTGCCGACCCTTCCATCTCATTTTCTTTGTGCTTCTTATTGCCTTTCTTTGCCGGACATTCCTGCACTCTTGTGGATGTCAGACAACATTATGCCGGGCACAAACTCCGCAGGCACAAGTCCTATTGCTTTATATATATAGATATCAACATATAATAGTAAATGATTATTTGTTATTTTTGTATGTTATTCCTGTTATTTTGTTAAACAGATACTTTGCCTTTAACTGTCCAGATATTTCACATGTTTTATGGGTGGAACCTCAAGGGGCTGGGCCACCGTGACATCACCACTGCTGGGTCCGCCTCAGCCTTTATTTATTTATTTTTTTTATATTTTGAATAATTTTATTGCATTCCATACAAATCAATCAAGTTTTACATGAAGAAAAATTAAGTTAAGAACAGATCGATCCCCACCCCTGAGAGAGAGAACAAGCCAAACAGCATGAAATTTAAGACCTGTAGAGATACCTAAATTAATAAATTCTCTGTGCTTTATGAGATTATTTTAAAATATTACTGATTAGATCCTGCCATGTTTTGAAAAAAGTCTGTACGATCCTCTAACTGAGTATTTGATTTTTCCAATTTTAAATAATATAACACATCAGTTTCCCACTGACTTAGAAGAGGAGAGTTTGGGTTCTTCCAGTTTATCAGAATAAGTCTGCGTGCCAACAGTGTAGTGAAGGCGATCACAATTTGTTTGTCTTTCTCCACTTTAAACCCCTCTGGAAGAACCCCAAACACAGCTGTTAATGGGTTAGGAGGGATTGTGAGTCCAAGGCTGTCTGAGAGGTAATTAAAATTTTTTGTCCAGAATAATGTTAATTTGGTGCAGGCCCAGAACATGTGACCTAGTGAGGCTGGGGCTTGATTGCAACGTTCGCAGGTTGGATCATGCCCTGGAAACATTTTGGAGAGTTTTAGTCGAGACAGATGTGCTCGATATATAATTTTGAGTTGTATAATTGTATGCTTTGTGCATATGGAGCTCGAGTGAATTGTCTGCATTGCTACTTTCCACTCCTTTTCTGATATATTAATTGAGAGATCATTTTCCCAGTGACCTCTTGGATCTTTGAAAGGGAGGGATTGTAAAATGATTTTATATATTGTAGAGATGGAGTCTAAGTCTTTGAGATTGAGCAATATTTTTCCAGCATGGATGAGGGTGCAAGATGAGGAAAATCTGGAAGGTTCTGTTTAACAAAGTTCCTGATTTGAAGATAGTGAAAGAAATGTGTAGCTGGAATGTTAAATTTGGAATGTAATTGTTCATAGGATGCAAAGACGTTGTCTATATAAAGATCTCTAAGCAAGTTAATTCCAAATTTTTCCAGATATTAAAACTGCATATGTTTGTGAAGGTTGAAAGAGGTGGTTCTCTTGCAGAGGTGCCACAGATAGAAGCTTCTCCGTCTTAAAATGCTTTCTACATTGGTTCCAGATTCTAAGTGAGTGGAGCACAATTGGGTTATTAGTGTATTGCCGATAACGTGTGTTTATTGGAGCACAGAGCAGGAATACAAAGAAGTACTGCAGGATTTTACTTCTATTGCGGTCCATGCCTGTGTATGTTCTTCTATTTGTGTCCAGGTTCTTATCGCCTGTATATTTGCTGCCCAGTAATAAAACTGGAAGTTAG
This sequence comes from Polypterus senegalus, assembly GCF_016835505.1. Taxonomy (NCBI): domain Eukaryota; kingdom Metazoa; phylum Chordata; class Cladistia; order Polypteriformes; family Polypteridae; genus Polypterus; species Polypterus senegalus. Next base: position 34,033 of record NW_024386005.1, on the reverse strand, counting down.
GTAGAGCCATGCCGCCTTCTGCCTTTTGTCTTTGTAGGTCGCTCTTTAGATGCGTGGATGTTTTGAATTCCAAATAAATGAGGTTATTGTTGAATCTAATTGCTTAAAGAATGATTTATTAATGTATATTGGGATGTTTTGAAATAAAAAAAGGAGCTTAGGAAGAATATTCATCTTAACAGTGTTAATTCTTCCAGCTAGTGTGAGATGAAGGGTTGACCATCTATGCAAGTCTTGTTTAATTTTTTCCATGCAGACGGCGAAATTTTGTTGATAAAGAGCTTTATGTTTACTTGTGATGTTTACCCCGAGGTATTTAAACTGTTCTGCAATGATAAAAGGTAGGGTGTCTAATCTAATATTATATGCTTGAGAATTCACTGGAAAGAGTACACTTTTATTCAGATTAATTCTGAGACCAGAGAGCTCTTTGAAATTCTGTGAGTGCTGCTAAGACTGCAGGCACAGAATTTTCTGGGTCTGATATATACAGTACCATGTCATCTGCATATAATGAGATTTTCTGTTCCAGTCCTTCTCTGCTAATCCCCTTTATCTGATCAGTATTTCGACAATGTATTGCCAGTGGTTCAATGCAATTGCAAACAGTAGGGTGACAAGGGGCATCCTTGTCTAGTGCCACGTTCTAGTTTAAAGTAGTCTGAGCAAATGTTATTGATGCAAACTGAAGCTTCTGGGTTAGTATACAGTAATTTAATCCATGCACAAATGTTCGGCCAAACCCAAACTTCTCCAATGTAGTAAAAAGGTATTTCCATTCAATCATTCAAATGCTTTTTCTGCATCCAATGATAATAATATTTCTGGGGTGTTTGATTTAGTTGGTGAGTATATCACATTAACGCTAGAATTACCAGAGCCTACGAAAAACTCGTAATTCCCCACCTTAAACTGCTTCTTAAATCCCTTCACACCTCTCGCCAGCCTCCTTTTGTTCTCTAAATGTGTCTGAAAGAGAAGCTTGGAGCAGCTAGCTATTCCATCCTCCCACCAATTTAGAATGTGCACGAACTTCTCTCAGCTCAGGCCTTGATTGAGTATCTGGGAGTGAAGTGGAGTTTAAAGTGAAATAATAGATCGTTTTTGGAACACACGCAATTTCATGTCTGTTCCGTTTCTACAGTAATCTGTGTCAACACATTGTTAAAACAGAAACATTTTTATATTCTAGTAGTAGATGACAAAATGTAGAAAGCATAAACTATATAATGTATGAAGTCTGAAGTCAAATAGCAAAGAAACATTTTCATAAAAGGTTCAAATATAACACAATTGCGCTTTATTCAAAAATATAACTGCAGAAACAAAGCTGCCTTAACATGAGCGACATTGACAGCAGTTTACTGTAACTGACTCCGTGGTTCAATACACTCAGCCCCTGCTTGGGAATCAAGGAGTCACGAGTTCGATCTCGCGCCTCCGTTTTGAGAAGTAAACTGCTCTTAGTCTTACTGTTTTAGAATAAAAGCATACATTTGATTTCAGTCTGTAACAGCCGGTGCAATTTATGATCCTTGTAAAGGTTAGCTTTTTTTTTTTATTCACTTTTGATTCTCTCAGTCTCTTTCAGAATCAATCCATACAACCCCATCTGACACGGCTGTTTTCACTAAAGACGAGCTATAGCTCTGCAGTGTACCACGATGCATACTTACGCCAACCCCCTCCGATCCCGGGTTCTGACACACAACGCTGGCGAAGCTGCCTTCTTCGTATCTCACCGCCACTTGATTTTCTTTTATTCAGTTTTATTGAGTGTTCCTGCCAGTCCCGCATGTTGCTGTATGCTGTTTCTCTTGTACTCCAGGACATGCAGAGGAAAGAATGGTAAAGACCAGTAACTTCGGCGCTATATACAATCATCAGACACTCCCCATCTGCCCGTTGTTTTGTTATACTTTTCAATACTTTTTATACTGCTCAAACGGGCATGCTCAAAAATACACGTAATGCCACGAAAAGTGCACACAGACACTTTATTTCGCAAACAAAACAAGTGCACTTTTATTCAAGACTACCTGTATAACCAAAGAAAAAAGAAAGCAAGTTACAGTAGGCGATTGATATGACAGCTTGCATGGTGCAATGCTAAGAAGTGCTGATTTTCATTCTGTGCTATATAAAATCATCACATTCAAATATTAACAGTTCCCACACACCCAAGGACCGTCCTTCCTACATTTACGACACACGCGGTACTTGTTGCCGCAGTACACACTCTCTGTGCTATGGTTCATATTACACTGAATGAGCACCTGACACTGTACTTTCTTCCCAGGGAAGGTCCGATCAGAGAATTTCCAGTTCCTGCATAAATTCACACCGATCTGACGCTGTTCGCTTTCAAATAATATTGCATTAGTGCATGATATTTTCACATATATTGTCTCTTTCAGGTGTGTAATAGAAACCACAGCATAGAGAGAAGTGTGTACATTGCATCTTACAGGAAAAGCGATGGAAAAAGTGCACTTGAATAAAAGTGCACTTTTGTTATACTTTTACACCAATATATGTTCCTGTGTTTGAACGACACGGGCAGATGGGGAGTGTCTGATGATTGCATATAGCGAAGTTACTGGTCTTTACCATTCTTTCCTCTGCATGTCCTGGAGTACAAAAGAAACAGCATACAGCAACATGCGGGGACTGGCAGGAACACTCAGTAAAACTGAATAAAAAGAAAAGCAAGTGACGGTGAGATACTTAAGAAGGCAGCTTCCAGCGCTTTGTGTGTCAGAACCCTTGGGGTCGTTAGTATGCATCGTGGTACACTGCAGAGCTATAGCGCGTCTTTAGTGAAAACAGCCGTGTCAGATGGGGTTGTATGGATTGATTCTGAACGCGACTGAGAGAATGAAAAGTGAATAAAAAAAAAAAAAAAAGCTAACCTTTACAAGGATCATAAATTGCACCGGCTGTTACAGACTGAAATCAAATGTATGCTTTTTATTCTAAAACAGTAAGACTAAGAGCAGTTTACTCTCAAAACGGAGGGGCGAGGATCGAACTGTGACCTCTTGATTCCCAAGCGGGGCTGAGTCTATTGAACTCACGGAGGCAGTTACAATAAACTGCTGTCAATGTCGCATGTTAAGGCTGCTTTTGTTTCTGCAGTTATATTTTGAATCAAAGTGCAATTGTGTTATTCTTGTGAAAATGTTTCTTTGCTATTTGGACTTCAGGCTTCATACACTATATAGTTTATGCCTACATTTTGTCATCTACTACTAGAATATAAAAAACGTTTCTGTTTTAACAATGTGTTGACACAGATTACTGTAGAAACGGAACAGACATGAAATGCGTGTGTTCCAAACAACGATCTATTATTTCCACTCTAAAACTCCACTTCACTCCCAGATACTCAATCAAGGCATGAGCTGAGAGAAGTTCGTGCACGCTCTAAATTGGTGGGGGATGGAATAGCCGGCTGCTCCTAGCTTCTCTTTATCAGCACATTTAGAGAACAAAGGACGCTGGCGGAGAGGTGTGAAGGGATTTAAGAAGCAGTTTAAGGTGGGACGGAATTACGAGTTTTTTCGTAGGCTCTGGTAATTCTAGTGTTAAACAGGTGTTGAAGATTTGAAGATAAGTGTCGGCCCCTAATAAATCCAGTTTGGTCTTGTGATATTACCGAGTACTTTAACATCATTATTCAGAAGTGAATTGGTGTGTATGATGCACATTGTAATAAGTCCTCATTTTGTTTTGGAGAAACAGTGATTAGTGCTTGGCGAAAAGTTTGAGGAAGAGTTTGGTTATCTCTGACATCTGTAAATGTTGGTAAAAGAGGGGAGCTAGCTGAGCGGAGAATTTCTTGTAAAATTCTGCAGGGTAGCCATCAGGGCCTGCTGCTTTCCCGCCTTGGAGTGACTTTATAGCATCTAGTAATTCTGATAACGGCAGAGGTTTATCAAGTTCCTCCACACTAATATGTATCTGTAATGTATCCAGAAATGCATTAGATTGTGTATTGTCTTCTTTAAACTCAGTAGTATATAGGATTTATAGTAGTCTCTGAAAGTGTGCATTATATTTTGTGGTCGACAATTTTGTCTCCGTTCGCATTGGTGATTACTGAGATTGCGTTGCGCACTTCTTGCTTGTGAATTTGTTGAGCTAAAAGCTTATTAGCTTTCTCTCCATGTTCATAGTAATGATGTCTGGATTTATAAATTAGTTGTTCAGATTCTTTAGTTTTCAAGAGGTTTAGTTCTGAATGTAAAGCCTGCCTTTTCCTATGTAGAGTCTCACTTGGTAGTCTGGCATGTTCTTCAACTATTCTAGTAATTTCGGTTTTTATCTCTGCTACTTTCTTGGCTTCTAATTTATTTCTGTGGGAAAGATATGAGATAATCTGTCCTCTTAAGAAGGCCTTAAGAGTTTCCCAGAGTATTCCTGTAGAAATCTTTGAGGATGTATTTGTCTCTAGGAAGAAACTGATTTGTTTGGATATAAATTCTGTACAATTCTCGTCTGCTAATAGAAGCGGGTTGAGGCGCCATCTGCGGGGTGAGTGTATGGGGCTTAGTAATTTTACTCCAAGATCATAGGTGCGTGGTCAGAAATAACAATAGCATCGTATTTGCAAGATTTAATCATAGGCAAGAAATGATGTACTGGTGAGTAGAAAGAATATGTTCTTGAATTTGGGTTTAAAACCTCCAGGGTCTGATAAGTTGTGATCAGTTCTAAACTTTGTAATTATCTTTGCGGTTTTAGATGCCATTCCCCTGTTATAGAAGTCCTATCTAACAGTGGATTTAAAACACAATTAAAGTCCCCAGCCATTATAATTTTATGAGTGTTCAGATTGGGAATGGATGCAAATAAATTTTGTATAAATTCCTTATCATCAACATTAGGTGCATAAACATTTATCAAAATCATTTTACAGTTAGATAAGTCTCCTATGACCATTACATATCTCCCTTCAGGATCCAATACTACATCTGATGCTACAAATGGTACTGTTCTATGTATGAGAATTCCCACCCCTCTAGTTTTCTTTGTAAAACTAGAATGGAACATTTGGTCAGTCCAGTCTTTTGCAGCCGGAACTGATCCTTGCTTAGTAAGTGGGTTTCCTGTAAAAATACTATTTTAGCGTTTAGACCTGTTAGGTGAGAAAGTACTTTCTTTCTCTTTAATTCGTGATTCAGGCCTTTAACATTCCAGCTCACGAAGTTAACTGTCCCATCATGGAGACACTGATTCTAAGTTTTTGATGTCATTTTATAGTCTTAACTGGAAGTGAGACAGCTTCGGCCTTAATTTCCTATTTCCCCTAGAGTTATTGCCATGCAGCTTATTATTACGTTGGTAGTTATAATTATAAAGATTAAAAGGATAGATTAGGTATAGATCAAGCCTTCTCTCTTTCTCTCCCCTTAACCCCCACATGAGGCTAAAGCCCACTTCACACAGTCCCGTGCTCTGACATACTCCAGAGACAGAGCTCGTTCAAAGCAAAACAAGCCCCAATGCAGCGCATTTTAGGGTTAAAAGATAGAGATATCTATTACCAATATAGTCTAAAAAATTGTGCACTTAAAATATATATAATCTTCAGCAATCTCAGTGTATTAAGATAATACACCCGGATAATAAGCCCGGGAATGGTGTTAGAAATTTGTCCAGAATAAGCATAATAAGTCTTAAAGCAGTAATAGCAATAACAATAAACCAAGGGTATGATGTTGAACAGTCTCGTTTAGGGTAGAGAGAAAATAATTAGATAATAAAAAAAGAGAAAAAAGAAAAAGTAATTAAGCACAATAAAACATCAACAGATAGCCCTAGTAATAATAAGTAATAATGAGAATATATGATGATAAAACCCGTATTTTAAACAAATAGATCAGACAGTAGATTATTAATCCTTGCATATCATTAACGGCCATGACTCACTATTATGTATCAGAATAGTCCCGGGATCAGCTTTCTTAATTCCTTTTCTGCTTCTTCCTTGCTAGCAAAGACATAGAATTGACCCTTCAATTATACTTTCAGTTTGGCGGATACAAGAGGCTGTATTTGACATTGGCTTACCGTAAACGGCTGTTTATGTTGTAGAAGGCTCACGCGTTTAGTAGCTGTTGCTGGAGAGAAGTCAGGGAAGATACAAATGTGGTTGTTTTCATATATAATCTTTTGCTTGTTTCTGAGGAGTGCCATCACCTCTAGCTTAAATGATAATCTTTTTACCTTAAAAGATCTAGGTCTAACGGTATTTGATCCGTGTACGCGGTAAGCCGCTGCTATCTCAGAATCTGCTTTAAAGTCCTCCCCGATTATTTTAGAAAAAAGTTCAGCTGCGAATTTCACTGGGTTTGAACTTTCTCGATTCTCAGGCAGACCTTCAATTCTGACATTATTCCTTCTTCTTCCATCTTCCAAAGCAGCCAGTCTGTCTCCGAGTTTTTTGCATTCGGAGCTGACATTTACTGCTTTTTCCTCAGCACTGGCAGCTAAATTTTCGGCCATTTCAATCCAAGTCGCGAATGTCTCCTTGAGATCCTCCAGTTGATCAGTAAGCATGCTCAGTTTAAGCGAGTTTTCCTGAATGTGCTCTTCAATTTTACCCAGCAACTGTCGCAGCTACAGTTGCAGCTCCTGTTGCAGCCTTTCATTTACCTGTTGCAACTCCTGTCTCAGTTTCTCATTTGCCTTTACCCTTGCCTTCTTATTTGCGTTCTCGCTTTTCTTTATATCTTGCATGAGCTCAGCGAACATCACCTTCAGTTCAGACATTTCAATTGTGCTTTCTTGTACCGTAGGTGAAGCGGCAGGCTCTACTGTAGCCGGTGTCCCCGCTGTTCCCGCCGCTGGGAGTAATTGAAGCTCCGAACTGTAAGGCCTTTTCCAGTTTCAGGTGATCTTCTCTGATCGGCGAGCTATCGAGGTCTGCTCTCACGATCGACATTTGCTCCCCTTTTCGCTCTCAGCTGGCGGCTTGATGTAGCAGACCGTGGTCCCGAGGAGTCTGTACTTTCGCCCATCGCCAGGTCTGTCTCTGAAAGGCCATATCTTGAACTAGGGCTTGCTGATCTTAACTTGGGTGCAGCCTTAGTTTTCGATTCTTTCGAATACATATACTGTATTGCTTACATATACTGTAGCAGTGGCCCTCGGGTTGAATAAATACAGGATATCTCTGGATAATAAGCAAATAATATGAAAAATAACACCGCTGCTAGCGAAGCTTCACTTCAGACATCCGTATCTCGCATTGGGTGAGACCAATTCTCAACACTTAGCTGCTTCTATGCCAGATTCTCCAGATAGGCCTATCCTCTCAAGAGGAGTCTCGACCACCCAAGGGGGTTGTCCCTCTCAGATTTAGATCCAGATGCTCTACACTCTTACTTCCTCTGCACACCTGGGTGGCTCTTACGGCGCACCACTGTGCCTTGACGCAAAGGTTGAAAAGCAGTGCTCTGGATGACTGCGGCTATTTCCATGGTGCTTGCATTTTTCAGAAATATGTTTTAGGTGTCGTACCCTCATCATTTTCCACAATGCTTCAGTACCAACACTTTGAAACAGCAATACAGTGTCACATGAGGCTGGGGGCCAGACCCAGCCAGGATGCCTGGAAGGAAGGGAAGGCAGTCAGCATGTCCCCAAGACCGCGAAGCAAGGAGGCACAAACCTGTAGGGACCCGTGGCTACCGCCAGGGGGCACCCCAAGTCTCCAAAGCCGGAGCTCTACACTTCCGCCACACCTGGAAAGGTAGGGGAAGGCCCTTCTAGAGACACCCGGAGTGTTTCCGGGTGCTCATGCGCCACTTCCGCCACACCAGGAAGTGTCACCGGAAAGATGTCATCAAACACCTGGAGCACATCCGGGTGAATTTAAAAGGGGCCGCCTTTCTACAGTCAAGGTGCTAGAGTCGGGAGCTGGAGCAGGATGAAGCTTTAGGGACAGAAGGAAGTAAGGCGGCCCACGGACATTGAGAGAAAGGCCCGTGTTGAGGGTGATTGGTGCTGGGAGCACTGTGTGTTGTGCGGACTTTATTTGGTTAATAAACGTGTGTTTTATAAGGAAGTGGTGTTTGTCTGATGGTGTTTGGATCAGCGCTCACAACAGGTAAAGCAAATAAAGGCATCACTTACACCACACCCTGTTAGCCAACTCTGTTTGTCATAACGAGAGTGGAAAACGTCCGAGTAAAAACTCAACCTAGTACTGAATTCTTAAGTCAGGTTGGTCCTGTCCAAGCTCCTTTATTTCCTTCTCTTCAAGTGAAAGTTTTATGAAGGAGTATTTCATTAAAAAAGTGACAGAATTTTCTTTGATTTCTCTAGTTTGACTTGAAGTTGCCATTGCCGTAATGTTGCGCTCGCTCATCTGTAGTTACGTTAATGGCAGTTGTTAACTGCGAACCATAGACGTGAACTTAAAAGAGTCTGTCAAGATTGTCCAGTCCCATTAAATTAAAACAACTAAAACAGTACTAATTTGCTGCCAATAAATGTGAGAGTGTCTGAGGCACAGAGAGCAGTGTCCCTGGAAAAAAACAGAAAGCAACCAATTAATGGGCAGCCTCAGGTCACCAGCTTGGCAAACGATCAAAGACTTACAGCGACTCTCATGTGGCCAGCGCCTCTCGTTGAGCAGATAGAGGCCTTCACACAGAAATGAAACAAGAACAAGTCAGAAGCAATGTTTAATGGATGTTAACATGCGCTGACACCAGGCAGGGTGTGCAAATAAACACATTTATTTCATGATTATTTTGCATTACCTAATTAATTTAAGTAGTGTTTTTAAAATTACAAACTTCCACTTTTTACCAGTCTAATGGCATATGGGTAAAGGCTCCTGAGTTTTCAGGCTGCAGAGTCGTCTGCCTGACTTCAGCATCTTAAACAGTTTATTACTAGGATGGCTGGAGTCCCTGAGTATCCTGGGAGGTTTGACCAAGTGCCGCCTGATGAAGATATCATGTAGAGCAGGACATGGAGTCTCAATGGTGCACTCAGCCAGGGTTAGAGAAATTCAAGTCTGTGAGACATGCTGTATGTTACTACAATCAGTTTCAAGTTCTGACCGTCTGTCTGCAAGTATTTTTTTCCCTTTATGTCATTTATTGATTTTAATAACAAATAACATTCCATACAAATAAGTAAAGTTTTACAAGACTTGGATCAAAAACAAATCAACCTCCACCCCCCTGAGAAAGACAGCATGGCCAGCAGAGTAAAACTTTAACCTAGTAAGAATAAGTAAATAGATAAATTAATAAATACAAATAAATAGAGTAAAAAACAAAAAGAGGGCAGAGAATCTGCTTCCTCAGTGTTTTAAGATCTCGTTCTAAAATCTTATTGATGAGATCCTGACAGGTTTTAAAGAAGTTCTGCACAGATCTTCTAAGTGAGAATTTGATTTTTTTCCAATTTCCGATAATATAAAACATCAGTTACTCACTGACTTAACAGAGGAGAGTTAGGATTCTTCCATTTGAGCGAGACAAGTCTACGTGCCAGTAGTGTAGTAAAGGCCATGACAGTTTGTTTGTCCTTCTCAACTTTAAGCCCCTCTGTGAGCCCACCAGTCACAGCTGTTAATGCGTTAGGATGGATTGTGAGACCAAGGCTGTCTGAAAGGCATTTAAAGATTTCAGTCCAGAATGATGTTCATTTGCTGCAGGCCCAAAACATGTGACCCAGTGAGGCTGGAGCTCGATTGAAATGCTCGCAGGGTGGCTCTTGGCCTGGAAACATTTCAGACAATTATAAATGAGACAGATGTGCTCGATATATAATTTGGAGTTGAATAATTGTATGCTTTGCGCATATGGAGCTCAAGTGAATTCTGTGCGCTGCTACCTTCCACTTCTATTCTGAGATGTTGAGTGAGAGATCTTTGTCTCAGTGTCTTCTTGGATCTTTGAAAGGGAGGGAGTGTAAAATGGATTTATATATTGCAGAAATGTGTCTGAGTCCTCGAAACTGATCAATATTTTTCTGGCATCTATGTACTGATTTCTAAGTGATTTAATCACAAATGTTTTCCAGACATTAAAACTGCGTACATTTGAGAGGGTGGAAAAAGGTGGTGCCACAGATAAAAGCTTCTCTATTTTAAAATACTTCCTACATTGGCTCCATATTCTGAGTGAGTGAAGCACAACTGAGTTATTAGTATATTGGTGATAACTTGTATTTATTGGGGTACAAAACAAGGAATATAAAGAAGTACTGCGGGACTTTACTTCTATTGTGGACCAGGCCTGTGTATGTTCTTCTATTTGTGTCCAGGTTTTTATAGCTTGTATGTTTGCTGCCCAGTAATAAAACTGGAAGTTAGGTAGAGCCGTGGATGTTTTGAATTCCAAATAAATGAGGTTATTGTTGAATCTAATTGCTTAAAAAAATAATGTATATTGGGATGTTTTGAAATAAAAAGAGAAGCTTAGGAAGAATATTCATCTTAACAGTGTTAATTCTTCCAGCTAGAGTGAGATGAAGGGTTGACCATCTATGCAAGTCTTGCTTAATTTTGTCCATACAGAAGGCAAATTTTGTTGATAAAGAGCTTTATGTTTACTTGTGATATTTACCCCGAGGTATTTAAACTGATCTATGATGATAAAAGAGAAGATGTCCAATATGATACTGTGTGCTTGAGAATTCACTGGAAAGAGTACACTTTTATTCAGATTAATTCTGAGACCAGAGATCCTTTGAAATTCTGTGAGTGCTGCTAAGACTGCAGGTACAGAATTTTCTGGGTCTGATATCTACAGTACCATATCATCTGCATAGAGTGAAACTTTCTGTTCCAGTCCTTCTCTGATAATCCCCTTTATCTGATCAGCATTTCGACAGTGAATTGCAAGTGGTTCAATGGCAATTGCAAAAGTAGTGGTGACAAGGGGCATCCTTGTCTGGTACCTTGTTCTATTTTAAAGTAATCTGAATTAATGTTGTTAATACAAACTGAAGCTTCTGTACTGGTATACAGTAGTTTGATCCATGGACAAATGTTCGGGCCTAACCCAAATTTCTCCAATGTAGTGAAAAGTAGTTTTGGCTGTGAAGATTCCAAATATCTTTATTATTTTTGTACAAAAAGGTTATTTCACTTTTGCACAAAATATTTTGCACCATTTCTGGTATCATTTTAACTTTATATTGTGCTCTGTGATTTCACAAATGTTATTTCACTCCAATTTCTGAGTTTTGTTTTTGTGTTGAGTTGATTTTCAGTTTTGAGCGTGTTTTGACTAATTCTCATTTTCTGCTCCATCTTTTTCAAAATGCTCTCTCACACTTGAGTCAGTATTTTATTTATTTAATTATGTATTTATTAATTTATTTAGTTATTTATTTATAAAGCACTTTAAAAACAACATCAAGGCTGACCAAAGTGCTGTACAATTAAAACCCAGCATATCAGACACACAAAACCAAAGGGTAAATGAAACAGAAACACATAAACACATAAGAACTGAGGAGATTCTTAATAAAAAGTATACAGAGAGCCAACATCTCATACTGGGTTAAAAGCCAGAGAGTAAAAATGTGTTTTTAAATAGAATTTAAAGACAGCTAGCGAAGGAGCAGGCCTAACATGCAATGGCAAATCGTTCCAGAGTTTTGGGGCTGCAAATGAAAACCTTGATCACCTCGGAGTTTGCATCAGTGTCTTGGGAACTACGTCAAAGCATCTGGTCTGCTTGACCTGAGAGCGAGACAGGCCGGTTACATAAGGGGCAGCAGCTCTGACAAAATAAAGTGGGGCACAACCATTAAAAGGATTTAAAACCAAATACAAGGATCTTAAAATGGATTCGAAAATGAATTGGAAGCCAATGAAGAGAAGCCAAAATCGGGGTAACATGCTCATGCTTTCTTGTGCCAGTTAAAAATCGAGCAGCAGTGTTTTGTACCAGCTGTAGGCGAGCAATGGAGGCCTGGCTAATTCCAAACAGAAGCGCATTGCAGTAATCTAGACGAGATGTTATAAAAGCAGGTATCACTGTTTCAAGATTGCGCTTACACAAGACAGGTCTGATTTTTGACAGCCGCCTCAACTGGAAAAAGTGAGATTTTACCACTCGTTCACATGGCTATCAAGTTTTAAAGTGGGATCCATTTTCACACCTAAATTTGTGATTGTGGTTTTCAAATTGAGCCACAGTGGAAAGGTCGATGCTGGGGTCCCGCTGCTGTTATCCCGCTGGGTCTAAATAGCAGGACTTCTGTTTTGTTCTCATTAAAATTTAGAAAATGTAATGCCATCCAACTCCTTATGTCAATAAGGCAGTCAAGCAAGGGCTGGACAGAACATAGACCTTGGCGCTCAGTGGGAAATAAACCTGACAATCATCTGCATAAAGATGAAAGGAAATACTGTGTTTCCGAAAATAGCGTCAAGTGGCAGAAGGTATAAGGAGAACAGAAGAGGTCCCAGGATGGAGCCCTGTGGTACCCTCCGGGAAGGGCAACAGAGGTGGAAGTAAAATCATCAATACTGACACAAAAACGTCTATCTGAGAGATAGGACCTAAACCATTGGAGAGCTGAACCTGTGATGCCCACCCACTGCTCCAGCCTGGAGATGAAGATCTCATGGTCTATCGTATCAAAGGCTGCTGTTAAATCCAAAAGCATAAGTAGTACACAGTCACCAGAGTCCACTGTTAAAAAGAATATCATTCAAAACAGAGAGGACTCAGTGCTGTGGTGAGTTTTAAAACCCAGACTGGAACACTTCCAGAATTGCATGTTCGTCCAGAAAAGGACTCCAGTTGGGTGTAGATGACTTTTCCTGAGAGTTTGGACAAAAGGTTGTTTGGAAATAGGCCTAAAGTTAGACCTAACAGAGTGGTCCAGATCTGTTTTTTCAGCAGTGGTTACACAACAGCATGTTTAACATTTTAGGCACCACACTAGAGGTTAAATTACTATTAATAATTGTAAGAATAGAAGGACCCAAGGTAGAAGAGACCTCCTTAAGAAGTCGAGGAGGACAACATCAAGAGGGGAGCCAGACGGCTTCATACTGGAATCCAGCTGCTTTAAAAGGGGAGAGTGACAAGCTCAAACACAGCCAAACAGGGTATTAAAATGGATGGATCATGAGAAGGTGGTGAAATGAGGGCCTTAGTGCTTACAACCTTCTCCAAAAAAAGTAAAGAAATTTGTTGTAAATTTCCCTAGAGGCTTCCAGACAGACAGGTTCATGAACATTAAGTACAGAACTCAATGTGTTAAAAAGTACACGGGGGTTGTGAGAGTTGGAGCCAATAACTTCAGAAAAAAATTTTGATCTTGCAGCTTTCAAAACTTTCTGATAACACAACCAACTTTCTCTCAATATTTTAAAAGAAACGTGCAACTGTGGACGAAATCTCAGACCCGACAGCAGGTGCGGTTATAAAGCAGCTTTATTTTCAGAGTCACGGTGAGAAGAGTTTCAGAAAAGCAGACAATCAAATATACATGACAGCGTCAGGGCTCTTCTGAACCCGTCTGTTGGGTGGGGTCCAGTTTTATACCCCTAGAATGCGTAATTTAATATCATTATAAAATGTAACAGTCAACACATTTATTATACACAAACCTTTAGCCCCTTCAACGCCCTTGTGCAACTTGATTTCTTGGCTCCTTTTGTTATGGCGTTCAGATGTAAGCTAAGGGAAAACGTGATAAGGCAGACTCATGTGTGGAATGCTCAGACCTTGAGTCCTTTGCACAAACATTTTTCTGTTTGCTAAAACAAAGCATGCTATTACATGGTTTTGTAAAGCTTACTTCTCAGACATGAATTAGTACAAGGGAACGAAGAGAACATTCGTCTTCCACATTCCCCCCTTTTTTAGCAAACAAAAATATTTGATCAGGAGAGAGTTGAGTAGGAAAGGGTAGGAGAGGGGGATGGAGTGGAGTGGGTGGAGGAGTGTGGGGTGGTGTGCTGATCTGAAGCATTTTTTTCTTTGTGTAAAAAATAAGCCTTTGCCATCGAGGCAGTAAAATACTTGGATACAATGTATCTTATCAAGGGAACAATACAGCAAGCTACAAGCAGGAGAACAATTAAAGCAACCGTAAGAGAGATGAAAACTGATTTAAGCCATTGGCCCCAGGACCCAAAAGTGGACATAAACCATTTGTCCCAAGGATTAGAAATGCCAGAATTAGTAGCTAGTTCATGTCAAATCAGCTAAAGCACGGGTGATTGATCCATCAGGAGCTGTATTATTAGGGATATAGGTACAGCATGCATCACCAAACATAGCACAAACGCCTCCTTTCTCAGCCAAGAGCATATCTAAAGCCAATCGATTTTGCCAGGTCATGAGGGATGTTTTATCAAGTTGCTCATGGATACCTTCAACAGCTTCTTTAGTAAAATTTAAGAATCTTTGTTGATTATAATAGAGGTAATTAATCCAATCTACATTTTTGTTTATAGTAACCTGAGGAAAAATAGACTCAAATTCGGCAACAACTTGGTCCCTTGCCTTGAACTTATCAGGGACTCCACGAGGGACTCGAATGGAATCAAAATACACCCCAGGGCCATGTAGGGAAAACTGGGAAGGGTCCACAGAATGGGGTTGACGATGTCGGCCAAACATGGTCGACACATGGAAGGCAGTTAAAGGGAAAAGTCGGAAAGGCATAACAAATTGTATTAAAGCAGAAGTGCCAGTCCAGTCAGGTGGAAGGATGTCAAGCAATTTAGACCTATGGCACATCCACCAAATATCAGTATTCTGAGTAATCAGAAAAATTGATAATTTGGAAGCTAAAGAGGAAGAATTAATCGGAAAAGTTTGGAAACAAAAAGAGGATGGGATATTACCAACATTTGTGCCACGAGAGGAAGTGAGGTTTCTAAAAACAGGTATAAATACCTTCATCAGGCTGGAACATCGGGGAGTCATGGGAAGAGTAGGGGAAAAGAAGGGAAAGTGTAATGTAATTAGAGTCGATTGGAATAGAGGAAGAGATAAAAAGGGCAAGTAGGCAAGGAAGGCCAGTAGGATCAGATATGTTAGAAAGAGGAAAAGGGACAGTGGCCAAATGTGGCCTAGCTATAGCACATGCATAGCAATCAGATTGATTCACTTGTCTAGCCAAATATAATACCCATTGCAGCCAACGGTTCTGATCCCCATACCCAATTTCAATAGAAAAAGTGGAAGAAGAGGTGGAAATATTCATGACCTTGACAGGGGCGGTTTGGACCAGGGGTAGGAGAGAGAGTGTGTGTGTGGGGAAATGGGAGGTGTTAGTAACAGGGTTCTCAACCTTAATAAATCTCCCTAGAGGATCTATTCCAGATACACATGCCCCTAAAATATAGGTTCCTGAATCATGTAAAGAAGGGTTCTTCAGAGTAATGATCAAAGGGTTACAATGGTATTCGGCACATTCATGAGGGGCATGTCCTTTTATAATAGAAAACGATATTTCAGACCATACTTCTGGGCCTTATAGGGTTGATAAACCCCAGTCATCAGTTCCAGTATTAGCCAAAACCCAGTCCCACATGTCACAGTTACTTCGAATCCAGAGTTTGTAACAGTTACACACACATATTTGTCAGACCAGTTCCACTGGATTTGTCGATCAGTCCCACAGTCAATAATAGAACAGAAATCCACCTGAACTGATGTGGTGATTCCGAAAGGAAAAGTCAAGGTGACCAGAGCAGTCGACAAGGGGATGGAAAGACATAGTAGGACCACAATCAAGGGTGCCATCTTTTGCAATGTGAGATGTGAATCCAAGCAGGCAGTCCCTCAACTTTAACAGCATGTGGTGTCTACAGCAGAACTTGGAACGGTCCTCTCCACTGAGGGTGATGCCAATGTTTCCTTCGAGTATCTCTAGCCAGAATCCAGGTTCCTAATGGAATCGGGAGTCCTTTGATGGAGGACTAGTTCTCCAGGCCTGATTCACCTGCTCGTGGACTTCCTTCAGAGAAGCTCGGAGACCTGTAAGACTGGAAAGAAGATCATTGTCCACAGTATGCAGTGTAACATTACCTATGACCATGCCGACTGGCATGGTCCATCCGGTCAGAATTTCGAATGGCGACAGCCCTAACTGCCAATGTGTTCTTCCCCTTAATCCCATCAAGGCCAGAGGCAGAGCATCAGGCCAAGTTAAATTTGTTTGCTCACAGATTTTAGCCAATTTAGATTGCAAGGTACCATTGCATCGTTCCACAATACCTCCACTCTGGGGGTGGTATTTGCAATAATGATGCACATTTATCTGGAGCCAGGTGGTTAATTCATTTATAATGGAATTTAGTGGGTGCCATTATCAGTTTGTAATTTCTGTGGTATTCCCCATCTAGGAATGATTTCCTTTATCAAAGCTTTTGCCACAGGTTTGGCATCTGCATGTTTGGAAGGGAAAGCTTCCACCCATCGGGAGAACACATCAACAATTACTTAACAGTATCGGTACCCCTTTGATGGTGTTAATTCAATGAAGTCCATTTGAAGGTGTTCGAATGGACCCATTAGGTTAGGTGTAATGGCGGGACTTACCTGGGTGCCCTTTCCTACATTAAACTTTTGACATAATGCACAGCACCTGCAGAACTGCTCTGCATATGTAGAGAAACCTACAGCTTCCCAATATTTTTCAACATCTTGAACCATGGCGTCTTTTCCAGCATGGTCTAGGCCATGGGCGATTTTTCCATACCTGGGAAAGAAGCTTTTGGGAGGAAAGGTTTGTTAGTTTGCTTATGGGTCCAGACTCCATCAGAGAGGGACCCTTCTTTGGACCATTTTCTCTTCTCTGTGTCCGTGGCTGCATTCTGTAAAGAAATAATTTGATTATCAGTGTCCTGGTCACTTTCTCTGTTGGAATAAAAGATTGGTGTGTTATTACAGCCCGTTTAGCAAAATGATCAGCTAATTTGTTTCCTTTGCTGACAGGATCCTGTTTTCCTGTGTGAGCTTGACATTTAATGATCGCTAGCTTTGATGGTTTCGTTATGGCCTCTAAGAGGGATTCTTTTAGTTTTTTATGTTGAATGGGCTTGCCAGTACTGGTCTTGAATCCCTGAGTTTCCATAATGCCCCATGATCATGGCAGACTCCAAAAGCATATCTAGAATCAGTATAGATAGTTACAATTTTTCCCTCTGACAACTGACAAGCTCGGTGAGAGCTATCAACTCAGCTGCCTCGCGCTTAAACTTGAAGAAATTCGGTTTGCTTCCAGCAGGTGGTCACCTTTGACCACTGCATAGCTGGTTGAAGGTGTTCCATTTTCCAATCATAAAGAACACCCATCCACAAAAATTATCTCTCCTGTTCCTAAGGGTGTTTCCTGTAGGTCTGGTCTAGGTTTTATAACCTTAGTTATTTTATCATGACAGTTGTGGGTTCCCTTGATTTTCAGTTGGAAGCAATGTAGCTGGATTTAAGGTGGAGCACCTTTCTATGGTAACGTTTGACAATGTACAGAGTATATTTTGGTAGTGTATTTCCCTAGCAGTAGTGAGATGTGAGGTTTTAGCCTGTACTAAAATGGAGTGTACGGCGTGAGGCACTTTTACCACTAGGGGGCTCATGAGCACTATATCTGTACTGGCTAGCACGGCCTCTGTTGTGGCTGCTACAGCTCTGAGACAGGTTGGATGTCCCACAGCCACTGGATCCAATTTTTCAAAAATAGGCTAAGCCTTTGTTTTTTCTCCATGGAGTTGTGTAAAAAATGCATTCATATATCCCCCCTTTTCGTCCACAAACAGAGTGAATGGACGAGATAGTCAACAGTCCCAACGCATGCGCAAACAGTAGGGCATTTTTTTTTTTAAGTCACATAGAGCCTTCCCAGCTTGATCTTTCCATGCCACCTGACCAGAAAGGGGGAGATCAGGGGTGACCGCTAAAGTTTGCAAAAGCTGTGCTCTTTCATTGAAGTTTAAAATCCATTGCCGGCAGTATCCTATAATGCCTAATACAGACACAACCTGTTGCTTTGTAACATGTCTTGGTCTAGGAAGATTTTGAATGGTGTTTATACGGTCGCTAGAGAGAGAGAGAGCTCTCGTTTCACAAGAAATGTCATGACCTGAATATTTCACGGTTGTTTGAATTAACTGCAGTTTTGTTTTAGAAACTTTGTGGCCATTTTCTGCTAAATAATAACAATTGCTGAGTATCCGTGCACAATCTGCTTCGTAGTACTACACAACATTCCACATACTGTATCAATACACTGTCTTTTTCCAGCCAAAAGCCTTTTAAATTTTGAGCAAGAGCTTATCCAATACACAAGGGCTACAATATATCCCTGAGGCATAACGGTCCATGTCCATGTCCATGGAAAGTAAAGGCAAACCAGAATTGAGAGTCGGGTGCAAAGGAATACAAAATAAGCATTAGCAAAGTCAATAACAGAAATAACAGGCGGACGAGGGTATTGTAGAAAGAATAGTGGAAGGATTAGTAACAATAGGTGCCCTAGGAAAACTGCAGAATTTACGTGTCGAAGATCTTAAACAAAAACGCCATGAACCGTCAGCCTTTTAAACAGGTAAAACGGGGGAGTTGACTGGAGAGTATTTAATTTGAATGATTGCTCCACATTTCACGAGATCGGAATGCGGGAGATGCCAGCCTCTGCTGCTGGAGACAGAGGATACTGGGAGCGATGCGGGCGAAGGAGGATTTTT
Source organism: Polypterus senegalus (assembly GCF_016835505.1). Lineage (NCBI taxonomy): Eukaryota > Metazoa > Chordata > Cladistia > Polypteriformes > Polypteridae > Polypterus > Polypterus senegalus. The sequence continues at coordinate 15,339 of NW_024386005.1, read as the reverse complement.
GGGTAAATCACCAGTGGCTCACAGTGTGCTATCCTTCCATAATCATTTTTCCCCTGGGACCAAAGTGCATCGGGAAGTGAGGAAAGCCAAGTGGGAGAGGCGGTTTGCAATGAAAAAGCAGAAAGGGAAGGACGGCACAATGCACGATGTACTAAAAAATCATTTTGAAGCACAAACTTTAGTTATCAAATGATCTGAGGTATCAAAGATACCCGAAGCAACATGTAGCCAGTCCGTCCTATTGAAACATTGTTCCACCCAATCCCCAATTTCAACTCAGTGAACGGTGCTATAATTGGCTAAAGAAAAACATGGGGAACCAAACCTCCGAAATAGAAAACGCTTTGGGAATATGTGAAGTGCACTGACAGCAGCAGCTGTGTGTGCATGAGAAAAAAAATGCAAGGGATATGGAGGGTCTCTGGGCTAGTACCTGAAGAGAAAAGATTCTAACCAAGGTGTGTCCACTTCAGAAGGGAAGTACTGGGCAGTGCAGTGGAGGGTGTTGGGGACTTGCAAGTGGGGAAAAGAATATAAGAGTGTAGGGCTTTAAGGAGAATGGTGTGTGAGGAGATGTTCAGGGTCCAGGCTGCAAAAGAGGGCTTAGTGTGGGGAGGTTTGGCACAGGAATTTAGGAATAGAACAGTGAAACCCTCGTTTGGTTAGAGAAATAGAGAGGGAGAGCTTAGTCATCATCCCTTCCTGAACAGATTAACAGGGCAGAGCTGATTTAACAAAAACGGGGGTGCATCAAAGTGGAACCACTGGAATGAAGCTGAACTCGAAGAGGTTTAGACACCAGTAAAAATGTTGGTTGTCCAGAAGCACTAAGAACAGTCAGTGTATCGCTCGAGGCAGACTAGAAAAGCAGTTTCAGTGCCATTCAGCAAAGTCAATAAAGGATCTGTGTCCGCATGGCAAGTGAGCAAAGGCAACTGAAAAGAGTGGCTGGGGGTCCCTGTGAAAGGAATATCCTCAGGTTCAGGTAAGGAAGGTGGGGGAGGAAGCTGATGTGGGCAATTGCTGCAGAAGTGTCCCATCGTAACAGGCAAGATGTGTAGGTGCTTGATCTGAGGGGAGAGGCGGCTGAGCAGACGAAGAATTCGGATTAGGGAGTAAAAATCCACGACCTCTCCCCGGCTTCCCCTGTTCTCGGAAAATCCACGCCTTTCACGCCCTCCCCCTGCCTGCAGCTCCACCTGCATAATAATTCATTTGTGCCGCATTAACTTGGTCTGACTCTCTCAGTTCCATGCTCCAGCGTGTCTTTTAACTTCATCAAAAGTGGCACTTTCCCATCCAAATACAGGACGCGCTACTTTATTTTGAATATCACTTCTGAGTCCTGACAGAAAAGGAGGAACTCTGCCTTGTTACGGTCGTCTGGGCTGTCTAAGCCAGAATGGTTTGTCAACAAGTCCTGAATGCGGTGTGCCCATTCATCTACTGTCTCATCTTTCTTTTGTTTGGCAGCTGAAAAGGTATCAGTCGGTGCCCTTTTATATTTTGCAGCTATTGCAGTTTTCACAGATTCCCATTTGGCAAGGAAAGGACCCTCATTATTTTGTCCACGAGGCAATGCCTCATTCCAATGCCACTGTACTCCATTATGCTGCCCATAATTGACAGTAGCCCAAATGGTGCCCATCTTTCTGCGTAGCACTTGGGTCCACTCCGCCGCACTGGGGTTATATATGTTGTCTAGTTGCTGCACCTGTTCCACAAACTTCAACCCACCGATTACCTTACGATCAGGCAATTTGGACACTACGCCTTTCAGCTCTTGAATATCCAGTTACGATGTATCATTACAGTAGTGGGGTTATCGCTTCCTGGGGCAGTGTGGGATCGTGTCGGGGTTAGGAACCTCAATTAAAGGGCATGAAAATGTGGGTGCTAAAGGTTTAGGGGACTTAAATGGGGTAAGGTTTTCAGGGGTCTTATCTCTGAGGGTTTTGGTTCTAGCACGTTGTGAAATGGAGGGTTTTTGTGTAAGTTAGAAAAGCCTCCCATAGCCCCTAACAAGTGGCCGTCAGTCTCATCATCAGGATCTGTAAGTGAGGAGGGGTCACATTGATATTGTTCATCAAAGAAATCATCAGTAACTGGGGCATCGGTAACCACAGGAGCCGTTGGGGCAATGAGTGAATGTGGCAATGAGTGAATGTGGCAGTGGAAGGGGTTTGTGGGTAAAGTGTTGGGAAGAGAGCACTGGATATAAAAGTTTTTTTTTTTATCACTCCTTCTCCTCCTTCCTTCAGACTGGGGTCCCGTATCAGCCTACACTTTCTGTAAAGCTATAAGCAGCTCTTCTTTTTCCTATCTCTTCTTAAGTTCAGCAACTAAAAGCTCATTCCGTTTTGTGCCGCTTCCAACGTGACGGTCTTTAATAACCAATTCCCATCTGTCATAAATATCCATCCGATAAGGACCTCCATTACAACAACCCTGTGTATTTCTGCACAGTATTTTTCTAATTCATATCTCCAGTTCCTTCCACTGGCCATCCACCTCCACTGTCCTTATTCCACCTTCTACATGTTTTTTAATCCTGTCTTCTTTTCAATGAGCTTTCTAGGGAACCCGCCTTTCGATCCCGACAGCGCACTAGGAGCCTGGCGATCCCCCAAAAATAATCCTTCTAACGTTAGGTTTTTAGGACTCTTGGGGGACTGTTTGACTGGCTACTGATTGTTTTTCCCATAGTGAGTGGCAGGATCTCAGCAGAAAGTGACTCAGCCCTCGATAAACCCCGCTCCACCCGCCGTCCGCTCCTATTCCCGGATTACAGCTTCAGGTGACTTCGTGTCCGTTATTTGCATCAGCAGAATCCTACATCAATACGCCCCGTGGAGTCCAGGATATGGAGGTTTTACCCGATCCCTTCATCAGACGGTTTGTATGCGTCAATCTGCCAGGGTATTGTCTCCGTCACCTTAGCAACCCGTTGAAACAAGAGTATGACCAGACAGCAGATGAAAACTCGACCTCCCGCTTATTTAGACACACATTCTCTAAATGCCCTTTCACCCCGTTCCTCAAATTATTATAGGAGCGTGCCGCCCCTTTTCTAATCCTTTCCACAGGGGTGACTAGCTAACATTCACACTGTGCCGTTTTCCGTAGGGTCCCAAGTCACTTTCCGTGAGCCCTTAGAACACTCCTATGTATTTTCCATACAGTATGCTTTCTTATTCTTTATTTTGCATATGCTTTTTATTCCTTTTCCTTCTATATTCATATTACTTCCAGCACACCAGTCAAACTAACAGGAATCCCCGATCTACTCACCGTGACTCCATCCACCTGCATGGAAATGCCGTCAAGTGCCTCGTATCGGCTAAGGGGGGTGGGACTTCCCCGCGGAAGGGAAAGGGGGGCCAATCCTACCACTTTTGAAACTGGACCCGACCCGGCGGTGGCTCCCCGGGTCCCGGGCGTCCTGGAGCCGTCTGTCTCCCCGTTTGGCCAAAACTTGGGAAATCTCGACCGGCACGGTGCGGTTATAAAGCAGCTTTTTTTCAAGTCCCGGTAGAAGGTTTCAAAAAAACGACAATCAAATGCGGCGTAGGGCTCTTCTGAACCCGTCTTTGGGGGGGGGGTCCTTTTTTTCCCTAGAATTGTGATTTAATATCTTTTATAAAATGAAAGTCCCATTTATTATACACAAACCAGCCCTTCGCCCCCTTATGAAACGATTTTTTGGGGCCCCCTTTTTTTTTTGGGGTGCAGTTTAAAAGCAAAGGGGAAAACGTGATAAGGCAGACTCTTTGGAATAAGACCTTGAGTCCTTTGAAAAATTTTTTCTTTTCTAAAACAAAGCATGCTATTACATGGTTTTTAAAGCTTATTTCTCAGACATGAATTAGTACAAGGAGGAGAACTTTCTTCCAAAACCCCCTTCCTTTTCCACCCCTCTGCTCCCCTGTTCCCTCTTCCCCCGGGTTTGCTTTTTAACCAATCTGGGCCCCGGGGTTTTTTTCCTGCTTTTAGGTTGCCACAGGTCAAGGGTTTGGAGTAGAATTAAATTAAAGTTTTATCTCCTCAATATTGGGAAGACACTGGGGCTGTGGGGGACACTTCATAATTAAAAAAAACAAAAAACGGGGCACAGTCAAAAGATTTAAGAGAATGGCATGCCGCGGTCATGGGGGTTTAGTAAATTGACAGGGGGGGAACAAATCAAATAAAACGGGCTTTGGTCGAAAATCTGCTTCACCAATATCTGATTAAGAACAAGACGCGAAAAAAAGACAAGTCAGGTACCCACATTCCTGGGGTGGGACCAGTTACAGACTAATTAGACAAAAGAATCCATTAAATCAAAAAAGTCCCACCAAAGGCTTCTCAGTACAACAGACATAATATTAAAACCCCGCAAACAACGGTCATACAAAAATTTCCCCCAAGAAGTCAAAAAAAGTCCTTATGAAATTTTATACTTTGGTGGGGTAAACCACCAAAAGAACACAGGAGAAAAACCCAACTAAAAGGGGCTCAGTTCAAAGTGGGAGAAAAAAACAGCGAAACCCTGACAATAAATTGGATTTGAAGACAATCCAAAACCTCCCCCCATGCCCCCAGGCTTGGGGGTAAAATCGAGCACCACACAGCAACAATTCAGAGAAGCTGGACTCAGGGGAGACAACCAGGTTTCAGTTATACAGAAACCCCAATCCATGAGATCGAAGAAATCCTATAAGATAGTCAGACTCAAAACTCTCATGATTCTGTTCCATGGATTCTTAGTTCTTAGTAACTGAAAATTACCAGTAAAAATAAATGTGTGAGCCATCGGGCACCCTACAATACAATACAGTGACAACATGGAGATCTGGGGTGATTACATTAAAAGGGGGTCTCATTTTTATACATTTTTAAAATTTTTTAAAAACAGAAAAAAAAACTTTTTTTAAAATTTGTTCCCACCCGTTAGTACATTCAACACATTAAATTAAACTCCCCTAAACAGAATGTCATTTTAACAATTGTCCTAAATTTTTCCTATGGTAAATTAGTTTTTTTGGCTCCTACTGCCCCCGCGGCGCTCTGCTGATTCTCGGTAAAAACTGAATCATCACCTGTAAAGCGGTTCCCCGATTCTCATTCTTTGATTCTCATAAATTTTTTTACCAAAAAAATTCACAATTCTCATTCATTTATTTTAACTAAAACAAATCTTGATTCTCGGGTTCTGTAAACTCAAAAACCCCCAAAATCAAAGCTTTTTATCAGTCAATGGATTTCTGCCATAGTAGACTAAATGCAACAAAATAAATTGAAAAATTATGACCATCTTATTTAAATCAGGTTTTTTTTCACTTTTTTCTACTCATCCCCATCTTTAAATTAATTTTGTCTACTAGGTATTAGTTATTTGTTCATTTTTGTTTTTCCCCATGGGACATGTAAATGAATGAAACAAGTCAAATTAGTTGTTTCCCAAATGGGTTTTTTAAAAGGAAAAAAAAGAAACATAAATTTAACCCTAATTACAAAAATTAATAAAACTGAGTGTAAAAAGTTAAAAAAAAAGAGGCAAAAATTAAAAAATATGTTCCTCATTCTAAAACCCCTTTCCCTGAATGCCTGAAAAGTGAAATTCTTTACTAAAAGTTTAATTCAAGGTGGGATGTTTGGGGAAAAAACCCACTCTGTCTTAAATGGGCCGCTTGTGATGTCATACCAGTCATGACCAGCAATGGCATTTTGATTACAACAGGCTTTTAGAAAAAAAAAAGCGTTGCCTTTTGGGGGCAAAAAAAAAAGGGAAATGGAAAACATTTTAAATTACATTATTTAAAACTCAAAGGGATAATAATCATTAGTCTAAATTTTCGTAGATCTTGAAAACACTTCAGTAAAAACCCCCCCTTTTTTCCCTTGGCCCAAACCCCCTTTCCACCACAGTTTTCCAGGTTTAAAATCAATTGGGGGAAACCCCGAAAATCCTCTGGCCCAGCTTGTGTTCAATGAAAAGAAAATCAGAAAAGACCCCAATGTTTACAGCCCATTACCTTCTGAAATTTTTAATTCCCCAAAACCCCCATCCCCATCTCGGGGGTAAAAAAGCAAAAATTTAAAATGTGGGCGGGTATTTGGGGATTTTTATTAGAATCTTCTTCTTCTTTTATTATTTTTGTAATAATTTGGAATGCTTAGTCCTGGGAAAGTTGAATCCGCACCCCGGGAAGAGAAATCTTGCTATAAGATGAATTGGTTTCTGCGATATTTTTATACAAATCCGAGGTCTGATAAGTGGGAAAAACTTTGAAAACCAGTGAGGGGTTCCCGAAGCTTTCTTTTCTCATTCTTTTGTAGATTTTTTTTGATTTTCTTTCCCGTTAAATGTTTTATTTATTGACTCTTAAACGAGGAGGGGCTGCCTGTCTGTATAAGTTAAAATGCCTTAAAGGAGCACCACCTTGGTCGAAAATGAATCATAAAAAATCTGAAACTCCTTCTAATTAATGGCACATTATCCTTCTAAAGCATTAAACCTACTACCGTCCTGCATTTTATAAAAAAAAAGCTTCCCCCTTAAGTTTAAATTTTAAAATTTTTTCCCTTTTCTTGCAGAGGGAAATTGTGATTTTTAAGATAAAGGACATCAAAACCCCTTTTGATGTCTGCTCCTTTTTTTTTTTTCTACGTTTCTGTCTGTTAGTAAGGTGATCTGGGCGTCATTAGTAGGATCTGCCCCTTAAAAACCCATTTTGAAATACACCCCCCGACCTTCCGATTTTCATGGTACTTACTTTTATGTTGTGTGACTGTTTTTAAAGGTTCATATTGTTAATTGCCGCATGGTTGCTTTTTTTGCATTCTCTTTTTTTCCCACTTCATGAATGACTGTGATTTTTCCCCCACCCCTATCATGAGACATGGATATCTCCTTATCAAAGAAGTCTTTGTGTTACGTTCAGGGGTCAATTTTTTTTGAGTAGCTCAACCCAACAGTCAGAACTTGTCCTTTGTTGGGCGGTTTTAACACAAGGGGTATTCTGATGTCATTTCCTATCATCGTGTTTTCTGAATCCCGGGGTTAAAGCCCAGAAAATGAAGGGCCCAACTACAACTTCATGTTAAAGTATAAAAAATGGAGGGAAAACCCGGAGGGGCCCCCCCTGAATCCACTGTTTTTAAGTGTTTACCTCAGATTTTTAACCCGTCCCCATTCATAATGTGGGTGTGTCATCCTTATTTGGGGGGTTTGGAGTAATCCTTGAGTGCAGTCATCGTAGGATGGAAGAGCAGTGGGGGGGCACACATCCTGGGGGGGTCCCGTGCTATTGTTGAGGCGGCTGGCTCCCAGTTTTTCAGGTGGAGACAGGGGGGAAAACTGGGTCAGTTTAGGTGGAGGACTGGGGTGGGGATAATTCGACCTGTAAAGTATAAAATCAACGGAAAACAAAAATTATCTAGATATTAATGAAAAACCCCATAACTGTTCCCTTAAAAGGGGGAGATAAAGATTTAGTCAATGTCTTCTAAAACAACTGTATTGTCCAAATTTCCGGGTGATCTTTTTTTCCCCAAAATTTTTTTTTGGAGAATGGGGGGTTTGACAAACATTTTTTTTAAAACCCAGGTGCTTTGCAGCGCTGTTGGGAAAAACAAACATGCCGAATTTCAAAAAAACTAGTCTCGCAGCAATTTTTCCAACAGTATAGGCAGGTTTGGATCAATCAGAGAATGTAATGGCGTTCCCAAGCTGTATGGCCTTGTTTCAACATCCAATCATCGTTCCTCTGTGCAAAACTGGGGAAAAAAGGTAACATTTCACTAACTTTAATATTTAAAATCGATGAGCTGGGATGTTTGCCGGCTACTCATTAACAGTAGTTGATTTCCAACCATCCACTTGATCTTTCAGCACCATCCCCCACATTCCGGAGTCAATGGATTACATTATTCTAGCCTGTATTTAGTCATTCATCCCTCCCCATCCCCTTGCACTTAACTGCCTTCAATCAATATTTCTTTGTAATATATATTTATATATGTAAATTAATGTGCCGGTCTAATAAATATTCTGTCTCTGTCAAGTATGACCCTTTAAAACTGATTATTCATGTAGATATTCCACAAAACCTACACAGCTTTTTAAAACAAATGGCCTTCTCACTCGGGACTTTAACACCATACCTGCAGAGAAAAGACTTAAGGATTCTACAGGTAAATCAACACTTGACCTCTGCCCTACCAAGGACAATAAATCGCACTAACAGACTTGGAACAGCTTTTTCAAAAGATTTGATGTTCAATATAACTTAATGATTTTAATATCCATAAATCTCAATTGTTCGCATACAGACTGGCTGCAATCTGGCACTCATTACACCTTACATTAAGCACTTTAATTTTTTATCTTTTACATGATTGTCAATTTTACTAACTTTTACCTGATTTGTGTTTTATACGTTTTTCATGCCAAGTCTTTGCTGTTGATTTGATGTTCAGTTCGCTGGATGGGCTTACATTCATTGTAAACTATAAAAGGGTCCAACCCGCCACTAGCAAAGTGCACCTAATTAGAATCCATTGAGTGTATAGAATTCATGGGTGTCTTTTTTTTTTCTTCTTGTTCGCATTTTCGTAAAATTTTATATTAATTTATCTTTTTAATTTTTTTAAACAAAACAGTTTTGAATTTCGACCCTTATTGCATACAGGTAAGTTTCATATTTTTTGTGCATTGTAAATCATTCAATATCTGTTCAGGATTATATTTAAATTTTAAACAGGTTCTGTTAATTCTCATTTTATCTCCATTACGCATTAGAGTTGAAGACCAACACTGCACAACAATTACTAGGTACAAAAGGCCAAAACAGAGCCCGTTAACTGATCCGCGCCATTGTTTTCAGCTGTTTTAGCCAATCAGAATTCTTAACGGTATGATAAAGTCCCGCCCACACAGCCAATCAGATGTACGAAATCCACCAGTGTTTTTTTGTCGGAACACCTTTAAACGCTGTACATCCAATTCAATCCCCAGGGGTTCTGCCCTAAGCATGTCTGGAAAGATCTTTGCTGTCTGCTTCTACATGCTGAGGTCAAGACCTGATCAGGTTCTAGTCAGATTTCTATTGTGCATGAGTTAAAAAAGCTATATTTATAATGTTAAATATAATGCCACTGGATATAAAAGTTGACCCAAAATCCCTGTGCATGCCAGGGCTTATTTTATACATGAGGTGGAGCTAAGAAGACCAAAATAAGTCTTTAAGAAAAAGCCCTCCTTAGTCAGATAACGAGGAGATCCTGTGAAATAATAATACGAAAGATTAATGACTGTTTGAAAGGAGTTTTTAAGACAAAGTGTGAAGTATCTGCACGGGAAACAAAGCAGACATTCTAGCTGGGCCTCGGGTCACGATTTCAAACAACGGAGGTGGGGCTGCAATTTCTGACTTAAAGTGTCCCAAGATTGGAACTTCATGAGCACACTGATTTCTATATTTTAACTTATTGCTAGTTTAGCCATTTGGTATATTTTGTTTGTGGTATTCATTCCATCTGCATCTTTTGTTGTTTGAACACAGTGATTAGCACCAAAACCTCACAGTGTAGATCACATATAGCCACAATAATTGGTTTTGCATAGTTGGCAGACATTTCCTCAGCCCTCAGAGACACTTAAAACAACAGCGTGCCATTAAAGCCACTAAAGAAAGCTCAGTTTCTCATTCCCTCAGAGTGAGGGTTCACCTCATCACTAGTCAGTGCTATTTACCTTAACCAACTTCACCTCCATTATCTGTAGATTAAAATTGATTCACTTTTCATTTGTCATATAATTTACCAGGTGACCAGGCGTTCCCTGACAAAAAACAGTCTAGTTTTTTAGACTATGCCCTCGATAAATAACTGAAGAATATTGATTTTTTAACAGGATGCCCCTCTAATAAAACATTGCCCTTCTGAAACCCACACACCCTTATGATATACAGCATTTAGATCAGCATAAGGAAACTCAAGGAAAGACCCTCATACAACCACCTCCTGCCCCCCTTCAATTTTGAGTCAGCCCAAACCCCAATGGGTAAAGCGTAAGATTCTGTGTTAAATTAGAACAGCGTCAACATAAAGGTTTCTTTTCTGGGAGTGTTTTGTTTTCTTGTTTGTTCCTTACTGATGATGATGATGATGATTGAGACAAAACAGACATTACACAAATGAAGATGGGCTTTATGTGGGCATACATGCTACACAAGTCTCCCAGTTTGGTACTTTGAAAATCTGGTCATCTTATAATTTATTATCAAGTGTCACATTCACATGGTGTTCATACGGTGGTGCTGTAATAAAGTTTCCTTTCACTTGAGTATTTCCTAGCATTTCAAGTCTCATTTCATGATAATTACAACAGCTAGACCTGCTCAAGACAAGAAGTGTTTTCATTACAAAAGGTTTTGTATTTATTTATATGAATATGAATAAAAGAGGTGTTGTAGGCGGTGGTCCCCGAGGAAAGAACTGGAGTCTGTCCAAAATGTTGTTAATTTGGTGCTCACCCAGAACATGTGACCCAGTGAGGTTGAATCTCAATCCCAGCGTTCACAGGTTGGATCTGCCCCGGAAACATTTTGGACAATTTTAAACAAGACATATTTGCTTTATATATCATTTTAGGTTAAATAATTGAATGCTTTTTGTAACGAATGCATTTTGTGCACAGCTGCCTTCCCTCCTTTTCTAAATATTAAATGACAGATCCTTTTAAAGTACTCTGGGGGCTTTGAAAGGAAGGGGCTTAAAATATAAAATACAATATTATATAAATTGTAGAGATGCTATCTGAGTCTTCAAGACTGATCAGTAATTTTTCTGGAAGGCACAAGGTGGGATGATGAAAATTGGGCAGGTTCCCCTTCATCAAAGTGTCTAGCTTGAATTAGTAGAAAGTAGTGAGTCTCTTAGTGTTTTTAATCCCAGACATTAAATACTGAGGAGGGTGGAAAAAGGGGATTGTCATGTAGCGGTATGATACAAACTTCTCTGTCTTAAAGTGCTTCCTACATTTTGGGCCATACTCTGGGAGAGTGAAGGGCAATTGAGTAATTAGTGTAATGGCCCGGGAGGTTGTAAAGTGGGGCCTGGGGAAAAGAGAGAAGGAACTGCAAGTGTTTATTTCTATTGTCAAAGGACTTTATAGCTTGGTATTTGTAATAAATATTTTAATTATAAAATTTGAAGTTAGGTAGTGCCATGCCCCTTCTGCTATTGGTCATTGCAGAGTTGCCCTTTCGATGCACAGATATTTCAAATTCCAAATAAATGAAGTTATTATTTAATCTAATTTCTTAAATAAATAATTTGTTAATGTATATGGGGATGCTTTGAAATAGGGAAGAGCAGCTTAGAAGGGGCAGTCATCTTAATAATGTTGATTCTCCTGTCTATTCAAAATCTTGTTTAATTTTTCCATCAGACAGAAAAATTTTTGTTGAAAAGAGCTTTAATTTACTAGTAATATTTACTCCTAGATATTTAAACTGATCTGCTATGATAAGCGGGAATTTTCAGTTGTATTATGTGTTAAATTGACTGCTGTTATTCAAATTAATTTTAAGACCAGATATCTTTTTAAAATCTGCTAATGCTGTTAGGACTGCTGGCTCAGACTTTTGTGGGGCAGATATGTAAGTACCATATCATCCGGGATTGTGATATTTTCTGTTCAAGTCCTTCTCTGAAGCCTTTATCTCTGATGCATTTCAAGTATACAGCCAAGTTTCAATGGCGTTGCAAAGAAAAAAGGTGATAAGGGGCGTCTTTGTTGAGTACCACATTCTACTTTAAAGTAGTCTGAGATAATATGGATTATCAACTGAAGCTTCTGGACTAGTATAGAGTAGTCTGATTCATGCACATATGTTTAGTCCAACCAAATGTGTGTAATGTGGTGAGTACAAGTCTAAAGACTATAAAATCTCCAGGGTGTTTTGATATAATGGGTGAATAAATCATATTAGAAAAAGCGTTTTAAGGTTAAAGTTAAATTTTGCCTTTAATAAAATCCTGTTTGCTCTTGAGATATTACAGAAAAAGCCATTCTCAGTCCTTCTGGCCAGAACTTTGGAATATCTTAACCGTTATTCAGAAGAGATTGCTCATGTCCCATTCCACCCTGGTATCCTCGTTACCCCCTAACCAGCCTGTTTTAAGAAAACAAAAAGCCTGTAAAAGAAATCATTTAATCATCTTTTTTAATTTAAAAAGACTGGAAAAAATTTAAAAATGTTGTCTATTCATTTTAATTCTAAATGAGACCAGAAGGGCAGCATTACACATATCCTGTGTTGGAGGTTTTCATTTGCATATTGACTTTCTATTTTCTTAAATAACTTTATAAATAAGTTTAGATTTAGATATCAATATTATTTTAATGTGTTTCACATGTGGATGACCACCGAGTGCTGGATGTCACTCACTGACCGAGTTCTGGCTTGATTCCCGTGTGATGGGTAAAGTGGAGACCTGAGGGTGGGGCCCCGAGGCCCCCCGTGAAGTGACCCCTGCTCCGATACACAGTGACACTCAGGAGGATTACCCTGAATTTCACTTGGTTTCTTTACAGAGGTTTTTTAACAACATTGGGTTCCTTCTTCCTCAAACTCAATTTGCTGTCCCCCTTATTGCTCTGCCACAACAATGCAGGTTCAGTTTCAGTGTCTGGCTTTCTGTTTGGCTGAGAGAATCTCCCTGTCTGATTGTGAGTTTTCATTGTAAATTTTACTTTAATTTGTTAACATAGCTGGTATCTGGAAGATCATTGGGCCTAAACCTGGAAACTGCTCCAGGGATGCTGTACAATGGCTGACCCTGCACTCAAAATGTCATGTGAAAAAATAAATCCTCCTGGATTAATACATTGAACCAAATACCAAATGAAGGCACTATATAACAGAATATCTTTCCGTTCACTGTATTGTTATTCTCCATTAACGTATTTTCTATTTTATATAGTTTATAAATTTCAACTCACTCAATAAGTCAGACATCACCACTTGAGAGACCAGTGACACGGGTTCAAATCCCTGCTGTTTATTCTAATGCACTCACCTTATTTGTTTGAGAAAGTGTTTAAAAATCCTCATTGTGGATGAGATGCACCATTTCTGATAACTCATCTGACTGGCGTGATGTTATGCTTGTTTAACACAGTATGGTAAATGGAGATCAGCTAATCGGAGAACTTCAATACCAGCCACCTTTAGCAGACCTGGTGCCCTCCGGGACACTGGATTTTTATTTTAAATTAGTTTATTGTGTTTCCTAACCTGCTTATTCCTTTATAAATTTTGTTTCAGACATTTATTTTTCTTTTCCATTTCAGATTTTCAGGTTACTGCAGTATCTACCAGCAGCACTGGGCTCAGAGTGGGAAAATACAAACCCAGGATTGCAACCCATCACAAGGTGACATCACTCACTGGTCAGGGGCCCAGGGGAGCTTAAGGTCTTTGAGAAAAGCTGAAGAGAACTTAGAGATGGACATGAGGAGAACAGGCAAAGAGTACGCAGGCACCAGGGAGTGGAGATGTGAGGTGGCGTCACCACCATCTCAGAGGACTGTGAGACTTCAATATGACACATCAGATGTTTTATTAGTTTGTAAACTTCTGTATTTTTGTTTCATGTTTATTTTGAAATACTTTTCGTTTTGTTAATCATCAGTTCTGAGGAGACTGTAAATGGCAATTTCAATTTCTTTGTTTTAGATCAAACTTTTCTACAAACTGACTTACACAACACAACTTCACATTCCAGCTGTTTTCATAAAGCCGTAGGCCCAGGAAGTTCTGACTGATGAGCGGTGACATGGTGGGCCTCACAGCTCCTCAGTGGGAGTTTGATTTCTTCTCTCGTCTACTTAATGAAGTCTCTCCATTGGCTTTCTGCCTATCTGTGATTTCTCCAAAGACCTACTCGGATATCAAATGAAGGTGTATGTGTTTGAAAATAACTGTTACAGACTCAGCTGGTGAAGTGCAATATATAAAAGATGTGAAAACATTTCTGGAGGGAGGTTTTACACGGACGATGGTCTCAAATCCTCACCCCTCTGCTAAAGCCGCTGTCATTTTGATAAAAGGACACAAGACATGCTTGCTTGTTCAAATCTTAGGTTGATAATACTAATGACTTGGGGATTCAGATCTAGGAGTGGACACATTGCCAATACAACGCAGTCCTGGCCCAATTTGGAATTTAAATTCTGACATCTTTGCATTTCAAGTAAACCGAAAAGAAATCATGACTCGCCTAGATGTTTTGCTTCCATTAATTGTTTATTTGACCCTCAAGGTTTAGCTGCTCCAGCACTATTCAGGACAAAGCAATACTCAGGAACTGACTTCAGAGTCAAGTGAATGGGTTTGCCACTCTGTCTCCAGAAAAACAAAATGTGTAGGACAGGTGGAGAAACTCTCTGTGAGCTCTTGTAACCTCCATGTCCGGCGTCCATATTCCTTTATTCCCAAGAAGACATAAAAAATTAGGGAACTCTGCATCTTTTGTATTGCCTCTGTTAATTCAATAGCGCTAAGCCTTTATGAAAACCATGAACCTTAAAGGACAGTGCGATATTGGGTTTGTTACAGGAAAATCAAATCTGGCTCCATGTCATGAACTTGTTATACCAACACTAGAGCTATGAGGCAGTGCTAGCAGCAGAAATGGCAGAGCTCATCTCTTCAGAAGCGGATGTTGAATTTGAGGGGGACTGAATTGTACATGGCAGCAAGATAGCATTGTGCTTCATTCACATTAAGATAAGAAGATTCAATGTTTATGTCAGCAACAGGGCTTTATGGATTCAGAAGTCCATACGTTGACAGCAGTGCTATGGCTACTGACTTAAACCCAGCTGGCGATGTCACAAGAGCAGTCCTAGCTAGTCATCTGAAGGAAACAACTTGACTTACAGGACCTTCTTCCTTGAAAAAAGCAGAACAGAACATCACAAAGCATGAAACATTTGAGCTAACTGACGTGGGCTCTGATACAGAAATCTGAGTTATCAGTATTCAGTGTCACTGTCTCAGCCCAGTCTCTTGGGTCCTAGCGTTTTGGTCAGAGCTGGTCCTTGGTCTGAGCTGTTACCAGCCTTCATCACATAGTTGAGAACTTCAACCGTCTGCTATCAGCGAGGGCCGCTGTTATGGCTGGCATTGCTGTAAGAATGGAAGACGTAACCAGTCAAGAGATAATATCATCTGCACTGTGTGGAGAGACAGTTCCTCCATGTTTGGGACAAAGATACATTTATCTGAGTTCTCCTCTGCTCCACACTTTAAAATTACAAATCAAATATTTCAGATGTGATTA